>NC_057798.1:168823672-169123672 GCF_018294505.1 Triticum aestivum
TTTTGTTTTTTTTTGTTTTCCTTTCATTTGTTTCTTTTTATTTATTTTCCTTTCTGTTTTATTCAATTTAAAATATTTATGCATTTTCTAAAAGTGTGTTTACTTCACCATAATTATCTATGCAATATTTGACACGGTCCGAACATTTTTGTTTTAAAGTTTGAAAACTTTGTTTGTTTGCCAAAAATTCAAGTTTGAATTCGAATCGTTTTGAACTAACGCGAGATTAGCGATAGTAACGGAGGTGACATGGCGTCATTAGCAGAGGTTACTGTAGCTTGATTATCCGGGCGTCACAATTCTCCTCCACTACAAGAAATCTCGTCCCGAGATTTAAGAGGGGGACTAAGGGGGGAGGGATTGGGTTACGAAAATTCTAACGAGTGTTCTCGGTCTTGGTTGCTCTTCCTAAAGTAGTTGATCCTCCTCGTTGATGTCTTTATTTCTCTGCTTCAGGTCATCATGGTGAAGTCGGCATCCTTTTCTTTGGGAACTCCAACGTACTTACAAATAGGTAAGGGGCAGCTTGGCTATGACAGAATGCTTAGGAGGGAAACAATTTGGGTTAACCCATGAATGAGCATAAGATTATCTCTTGAGTTGAACATATAAAATACATTGAGAGTAAGGTAGAAAGGTACAATAAGAGGTTCCAAGCGGATAGATAGTTGCTCGAAGTCTGAACCAGAGTGAGAAAGGGGTTCAGAGCAGCGAGAGTAATTATTGCGTCTGATACCAGAATAGGTCACTAGGAAGGTGGCTCGTGAATTACATACGAGGTCACGTGCGAGGAACAACCTTGAGAACAGGGGGGTGTACAGGAGAGTCAGGTTTCGATCCTGTAGGACCGTGGGTTATGGGCCCACCATGTGTTTTTTTAAGGAGAAGTGACATCTTGCACGGTCATGATAGCAAGGCATGTCAGAGAGTACCATGTCAGTTATGTCGGCAACAACGTTGGTACCTAGGGCGAGGGACGAAGAGAACCATTTTTCTGCTTGTTGAATGAGGCAGACCAATAGGCAAAGTTCTCGTCCATCGGTGGCTACCGGAATGTCATCAACAATAGTAACAGGGTCTTGCTGACAGAATTGTACACCGAGGTGTTTACATAAGCAGAAGAATATTACTGCTTAGATCATATAGAACACCAGAAAAGTTAAACAAAACAATGGAAAGGAAAAGGTGATCTTCAGATTAAACATAACAATGAAAAGGAAAATGTGTTTAACCACATATTTCAAGGGTATATCCTTCCCAAGGACAAACAGAGCATGATATCCATGACAGGATATAACGCAGAAAACCCTTTAGGAAAGGGGAGAGAAATTACATGACATTACCCATACAATGGTGTTTGGATAATTGATAAAGAGAATTTAGCATTGTGCTTCAAATGCTCTTATTGATGATCGGAGTAGCATAGACATGGTCTTCAAGCAAGGGTCGGACTTTGGATACACAAAGGATCCATCAGGAACAACTTGTAGAATAAGTTTTACAATTTCCTCATGAAAGAATGGGTAACATTGCTAAAGAGGATACTATAACAATAGGTCCTCCGGTCAAGTGTGCTAGGCATGCCATCACCTTACCGGGTCATACAAGGACCAATGTTATAACTCTTGCAAATATGCTCCAACCATCATATCCGACCGAGGTTCGGATCTGATTGGTGTTAGGATACCTCAGACTCAGGATGCCCGAGAAGAAAAGGTGCAAAACAAATTGACGAGATGACATGGCAAGATTCTCAGGAAATGTACAATGGAAGCGAGTCCCGAAACAAGAGTTCCTCATTAAATCAAGGAGAGGAAGAGGAGGTAGCTGATGAACTCAGCGACAATTCACCGAGATTTTCAAAAGATGGACTTCCACAATTATGTGAAGAAGGAGATATCAATTGTCACATCAAATGATATAATGATGTATGTTCGAGAAAAACATCCACAATTAAACCTTGGTTCATAGGTGCACCCAAAATATGGGATGGGTTGCACGATAAATGTTCGAATGATGATTCAATAAGCCATACACGTAGAATGAAACTATAGACCAATAACTTCAAAGCAATAGGGTTGCTAGAAGTTTAGAATTTACACATCACAGAACATTTGTCGGTATTCCGGTTAGAAACAACACAAGGACCAAGAAAAGAATGGTGATGGTAATAAGTATCACTTGTATCAAGAATTCTTAAGGGTGGTGAATTTCCCATGACATTCTTGACATAGAAGATAGCAATACTCCAAGGTAGAACATAACATAAGTTGGGTAGCAAGGATCTCAAGGTACAACACAAAACACGAACAAGTTTGTGTTGGAGGGGAGGCATTAAAGTGGTAGATGACAACACAAATCATCGAGGGCAAGGATGGTATTTCTCATCATGAATTCAATTGATATCCAGGAAGGAGTCAAGATGTTGATGATGATCACGACAAATTTTGTCGAGAGGCTCCACGAAGATGTAATGCATCGGCGATGACATCAAGTTAAAGGAATTATGAAGCAAAAGGTTATTGGAGCCATGGGTACAACACAAACTTGAAATCAAGCTTGTTGTTCAAGGTGAAATGATATGACGAGGAAAATCGATGTAAGCTTAGCTCATCGTCGAAAATTGTGCTCCAGGAAGAAAGGACCAGGTAGCATAGTTAAAATTTAGCACAAAATGATATAGACGATCAGGCTAGGAATGACGTGATGGGGTATTAAACTTCTCATCCACAATGTACTAGGAGTACTGAATCACAGGGGCGATTCGATTCACTAATCGGTGTTCTCGGTTGACGACAACCCAGAACCCGTGGAGTGACTATGACGGGGAAAGGCACTACTTCATCAGAAATGCATAAGATGTAGTGCAATCGGTTGATATCCTCGAGATACTAGGGGGTTAGTACTCGAAGGTAGATCAAAATAGAGGTTGGATGGGTGCATTGATCTGTAGAGGACAAGTGGTTTAACTTGTCCGAGAAATGGAATCCAGTAGAAAATATGGTCGGATCCATGATTGCGAAGGATCAATTCATAGATTCCAAATGATATTATAACAAGGAAATATTTATTATTACAAGAAGCTTCCATGATAGGATCTACATCGTGTCCATGGGCATGAACACAAAGTTCAAGGTCGACTCCCACTTCTTCAATGTATAACCTTCCATTCACCTCTCACTTCTGAAGAAGTTGTAGTGTTGAAATTTTATCTAGCAAAATACTAGAAGAGTATGACTCGTGAAAACTTTCCAGTTCACACATATTAAGGAATGCATAGGTTCAACCCATTAGGGTATCGTGGAAACATATACCACAAGCTTCAATAGTAAATACCACCAGCTCGAGAACAGAGCATGGTTGAGAAAATAGAGGATACAAATTACCAAAGGCTTTATATATCCGTGGAAAGGCTCACAAGGTTATTTGAATATGAAGGACACTGTCGGATAATAATCCAACAAAGGACTTGACGGTCCACAAAGGATCTGATGTGAGTATCGCTACTCAACCAGAAAAGGAAAGAATGCAAAGGCATCAGGTTATAGAATCATCTGACTAATTCGAAGCATAAATGCAAAGGAATTATGAATCCAAATCGAAGGATCAGAAGTAATGCTCTGATTAAAGATGGATAAGTTGGATAGACCAGAGGCACAATTGACGACAAATAGTTTGGTCGAGAACCAGCTCATGTTCAAAATGACGTCTGAGTCGGAAAGATAATTTAGAAGGGTTGATAGATGATTGTGTGCATTCGCACACATATTGAGTGAACAGACTCAAAATGATAATGACAAGGGATGCCATTAAGATTACGAGACTTATGGGATTAACCATAATGCAAGTAAGCAAGAATTCCAAGAGCAATAGGCTGCTCAGGATTTTCGGAAGATCGGGTAGTATTTGAATGTATTTTTGTGAAACACATGAACAACTTTGTACAAACGGATACTCGGCAAGCGCGAGTAATTATCCGTAGGGGTATTCATGCAGCAAGGAACTGCAGGGCAGTAAGCATAAAGAATTCTCGGAATATCGAAGAGTACTTCAGGACATCTTGTAATAACAAGAGCAACTGGGGATGACAATATGAATGATAGGTGTAAGTAGTTATCCAGAGGGATTTATCGATGGAAGTGAATTGCAAAAGCGATGGCACATAGTCTCGAGAGCACATCGTAGAGTATCTTCAGAATCTTCTGGTGCAGCAGGCGGTTATCGGTAACAAGGGGCTCTCCGGGAGAAAGTACTTGCGAGAACCTAAAGTTAGTTTTGTTTTTAGTAAAATCATTTAACCTGAATAGAAGAGATGTCAGAGTCCCAGAGTATAGGTCGAGGAGTAAAAGATCCTACTACCACCCAATGGCGACGTGTGCCTGTAAGACACACAGCCATGTTAGTAAAAGTTTTGTATTGACTAGACTCGACTTCGGCCAAAGAGTATGGAAGGGGGATTCCTACAGGCAGTCGGCTCTGATACCAACTTGTGACACCCCCGATTCAATCGTACACTAATCATGCACGCAAACATGTACGATCAAGATCAGGGACTCACGGGAAGATATCACAACACAACTCTGAAAACATAAATAAGTCATACAAGCATCATAATACAAGCCAGGGGCCTCGAGGGCTCGAATACAAGTGCTCGATCATAGACGAGTCAGCGGAAGCAACAATATCTGAGTACAGACATAAGTTAAACAAGTTTGCCTTAAGAAGGCTTGCACAAACTGGGATACAGATCGAATGAGGCGCAGGCCTCCTGCCTGGGATCCTCCTAACTACTCCTGGTCGTCGTCAGCAAGCTGCACGTAGTAGTAGGCACCTCCAGTATAGTAGTCGTTGTCGACGGTGGCATCTGGCTCCTGGGCTCCGACATCTGGTTGCGACAACCAGGTAGAAAGGAAAAGGGGGGAAGGGGGGAGAAAGCAACCGTGAGTACTCATCCAAAGTACTCGCAAGCAAGGAGCTACACTACATATGCATGGGTATATGTGTAAAGGGCCATATCAGTGGACTGAACTGCAGAATGCCAGAATAAGAGGGGGATAGCTAATCCTGTCGAAGACTACGCTTCTGGCAGCCTCCGTCTTACAGCATGTAGAAGAGAGTAGATTGAAGTCCTCCAACTAGCATCGCATAGCATAATCCTACCCGGCGATCCTTTCCTCGTCGCCCTGTTAGAGAGCGATCACCGGGTTGTATCTGGCACTTGGAAGGGTGTGTTTTATTAAGTATCCGGTTCTAGTTATCATAAGTTCAAGGTACAACTCTGGGTCGTCCTTTTACCGAGGGACACAGCTATTCGAATAGACAAACTTCCCTGCAGGGGTGCACCACATAACCCAACACGCTCGATCCCATTTGGCCGGGCACACTTTTCTGGGTCATGCCCGGCCGCGGAAGATCAACACGTCGCAGCCCCACCTAGGCACAACAGAGAGGTCAGCACGCCGGTCTAAACCTAAGCGCACAGGGGTCTGGGCCCATCGCCCTTAGCACACCTGCATGTTGCATACGCGGCCGGAAGCAGACCTAGCCTAGTGGCGTTCCAGTCCAATCCGGCGCGCGCCACTCAGTCGCTGACGTCACGAAGGCTTTGGCTGATACCACGACGCCGGGATACCCATAACTACTCCCGCGTTGATGGTTAGTGCGTATAGACCAAATGGCCAGACTCAGATCACATACCAAGATCTTGTTAAGCGTGTTATTATGAAGCAACCGCGGACGCCGATCAGGGCCAGGCCCACCTCTCGCCTAGGTGGTCTCAACCTGCCCTGTCGCTCCGCCACAAAGATCCACACAGAGGGCCGTCGGGACAAAGGTCCTTTCAGCCCCCAATCCGTGAATCACTCGCGGGTACTCTTCGAGCGGACCCGACTTTAGTCACCATCCGTAGTAGGTATATATGTATAGTATATACCCGTGATCACCTCCCGAGTGATCACGGCCCAATAGTATAGCAAGGCAGACTGACAAGAATGAAGGCCAATGATGATAAACTAGCATCCTATACTAAGCATTTAGGATTGCGGGTAAGGTATCAATGACTGTAGCAACAATGACAGGCTATGCAACAGAATAGGAGTAACCGAACAGTAGCATGCTACACTACTCTAATGCAAGCAGTATAAAGAAGAATAGGCGATATCTGGTGATCAAGGGGGGGGGGGCTTGCCTGGTTGCTCTGGCAAGGAGGGGTCGTCAACACCGTAGTCGAACTGGGGGGTCGTCGGCAGCCTCGGGGTCTATCGGAAAGAAGTAACGGAGGAGGAACACAATAAATAACAAAGCAATCAAAGTATCACAAAGCGTAGCATGGCAATACGCGGTGCTAGAGGTGACCTAACATGGTAGGAGGTGGTACCGGTGAAGGGGGGAAACATCCGGGAAAGTATCCCCGGTGTTTCGCGTTTTCGGACAGATGAACCGGAGGTCAAATGTTGCAGGTTCATTATGCTAGGGACGCGTGGCGGACGAATGGGCTGTGTATCTGGATTCGTCTCTTCGTTTTGAGCAACTTTCATGTACAAAGTTTTTCCATCCGAGCTACGGTTTATTTTATATTAATTTTAAAAGATTTAATTCATTTTTAGGATTTATTTAATTATTTAAATTTAACATTATCCAGAACAGTGCATGCTGACGTCAGCATGACATCAGCATGACGTCAGCAGTCAACAAAGGCGTTGACTGGTCAACTGACATGTGGGTCCCATTCGTCATTGACTGATTAGTCTAATTAGGGTTTAATTAAACTATCTACTTAATTAGATTAATTAAACAGGATTAATTAACTTAATTAATTCATTAACTATTTTAATTATTAATTAATTAATTATATATTTATTTTTATTTCGTTTTAAAAAAATGTTTTGGAGTGGGGCCCCATTGTCATAGGGCCACTGGGGTCTATCGGATCGGGCGTGCGGGCACACGGGCGCGGGCACGAGCGCCCGATGGGGCGAGCCCGGGCGCTGGCCTCGGGCATGACCAGCAGCGCAGGCGCCGGCGACCACGAAGCCGACCAGGGGAGGCGGCGGATGGGTGGCCGCGGCTCGTCTAGGCGAAGCGGGCGGAGCCGGGGCCAAGCAGTGGTGGCGGTCGCCGACGAGCTGGGATCGGAGTGGGTCAAGGGGGGCAAGGGCGTGCGCGCGCTGGGCGTGGCCAGCACGGGGTGACTGTAGGCAGGGCTCGGCGAACGTGCGAGCGGCGACGAAGAGCGGCGTGCCGAGTGGGGCAGAGAGGAGAGGAGGGGTCGCTCACAGCGTTGGAGAGAAGGGGTTGGCGAGGCGCGTTGGCGCCGACGAGGAGGAGGAAGCAGGCCGGTGGGGGAGCTCCGGGGCGACGTGGCAGCGGCGGGGTGGCGCCGGTGATGTGGTGGCGGCGGAGGGCGGCGCTGCTCGAGGGGAGGTGCCGGCGTCGGGGCGACGAGGTGGCCGTGGCGGAGGCGTTCCGTGCGGCGTCTAGGCGGCGGGGATGGTCGACGGGGTCGGGGCGCCGTGGGAAGGTTCGGCGGGGTTGCGGCACCGGCGAGGTAGAGGCAGGGCGACGGGCGGCGACGCCAGGGACGATGGGGAGGAGGACGGCGAAGCGGCGACAGGCGCGTGCGGTGTCGGGGCCGGGCCCCTCCCCGATCCAGATGGGATCGAGGAGAGGGGAGAGGGAGAGGCGAGCGAATGGGGGAGTGGGGGTGTCGGTGGGATAGGGTTTGACCGGGGTGGGGGTTAGTAGGTGTGGCTGGGCCGGCCTGGTTGGCCCGATGGCCAGCTGGGCCAAGGCCTAGTGGGGGGGCAGGCTTTTGTTTTTTTTGTTTTGTTTTGTATTCCTTTCATTTGTTTCTTTTTATTTATTTTCCTTTCTGTTTTATTCAATTTAAAATATTTATGCATTTTCTAAAAATGTGTTTACTTCACCATAATTATCTATGCAATATTTGACACGGTCCGAACATTTTTGTTTTAAAGTTTGAAAACTTTGTTTGTTTGCCAAAAATTCAAGTTTGAATTCAAATCGTTTTGAACTAACGCGAGATTAGCGACAGTAACGGAGGTGACATGGCGTCATTAGCAGAGGTTACTGTAGCTTGATTATCCGGGCGTCACAACCGCTTCAAGCGGTAGTACCGCTCTTCTCCCGCGGTTGTACCGCTCTGGGGCCAGGGCCCTGTCTTCCTCGCTAGCGCGGTAGTACCGCTGGGTAGGGAGCGGTAGTACCGCTCTCAGCGGTAGTACTGCCCTGCCCTAGCGGTAGTACCGCTCTGTGCGGGGATGTACAATGAGGTAATGGTTGGAATTGTTCCCCCACTATATAAAGGTGTCTTCTTCCTCCAAGTTGACTTACCTATTTCCCCCAAAGCTCCATTGTTGCTCCAAGCTCCATTTTCGCCCGATCTCTCTTCCTAGCCAATCAAACTTGTTGATTTGCTCGGGATTGGTTGAGAAGGCCCAGATCTACACTTCCACCAAGAGAAATTTGATTCTCCCCACTTATCCCTAGCGGATCTTGTTACTCTTGGGTGTTGAGCACCCTAGACGGTTGAGGTCACCTCGAAGCCATACTCCATTGTGGTGTAGCTTCGTGGTGTTGTTGGGAGCCTCCAATTGTTGTGGAGATTGCCCCAACCTTGTTTGTAAAGGTTCGGTCGCCGCCCTCAAGGTCACCAATAGTGGAATCACGGCATCTCGCATTGTGTGAGGGCGTGAGGAGAATACGGTGGCCCTAGTGGCTTCTTGGGGAGCATTGTGCCTCCACACCGCTCTAAAGGAGACATACTTCCCTTTAAAAGGAAGGAACTCCGGTAACACATCCTCGTCTCCACCGGCTCCACTCTTGGTTATTTCGTGCCTTTACTTTTGCAAGCCTACTTGTTTTACATCCTTTGCTTGCATGTGTGCTAGTTGTTATTGCATCATATAGGTTGCTCACTTAGTTGCACATCTAGACAACCTATTTTGTTGCAAAGTTTAATTTGGTAAAGAAAAGCTTAAAAATTGTTACTTGCCTATTCACCCCCCCCCCTCTAGTCAACCATATCGATCCTTTCAATTGGTATCAGATCCTCGTCTCTTTTTAAGGGCTTTACCGTCCGAAGAGTATGGTTGATGTTGTAGATGAGGTGGGAGAGCACTCCGGTGCGAATCCGATCTCATCTACGGGAGATGGGGGTAACTCGATCTCACGTGAGGAATTCAATGTGGCTTTGAAAACATTGAAAACCTCCATGACGACCGAGGTCAAGGACATGTTTAAGGAATTCCTAGAAGGACTTAAACAATCTACCTCGCCGATGAAAGTGGGTGATCCCACCAACAAGGTGACGGATGCTACCTCCGACAAGGGGGAAGCTAACATTGAAAAGAGTCCTTCTATTAGTGGTAGAAATGGTACCGGCATCTTTGCCCATGTGGAACCTCCAATTTATGGAGGGCCAATCCCCTCCACTCATTTGAATCATGCCACTCCTCCTCCTAAATATGAGAAACATGAAGATTTTGATTCTTGGGTCTATCGCTTTAAGCGTCATTTAAAACATGTGAACACTAACCTTTGGAGAATCATTGAAGAAGGTTTTTATCCTCATGACCCAAGCAACTTCACCCCTCGAGAAGCCGTGGACAATCAATTCAATGAGAGTGCTCTCTTCATCATCCAAGATGCAATCCTTCCCGAAGATCTCCCTCATCTTCGACCCCATGTCATGGCTAAAGAAGCATGGAAATGTGTCAAGGGTCTCTATCGAGTAAGCGCTAGCATTCAACGCTCCAACTATGAAGTGGTGCAAGATGAAGCCGATGAGTTTGCAATGAAAGAAGATGAAGAACCTCGTGAGCTCTTTCGAAGAGTGACCAAACTCTCGGTCGCACTCTGAGATCATGGAAGCAAGGACACGGATGACCATTGGATCAAGCGAAAGTTCCTCAAGGCCATGATGCCCTACAACAAGGCCATGTCCTCCGTCATTCGTCAACGACTGGACTTCCACTCCATGACCTCAAGTGAAGTGTTGGATGAGTCCGTTGCAATGAGCATCTTAGACAAGACCACCGACAATGCGGTGCTCCGTTACCAAAGGGCAAAGAAGCCCAACCTTGCTTTGAAGGCCAAGGCTATTATGGAAAAAGAGGAAGAAGTGGAAGATGAGGAAAGCAACCCCGAAGACACCAAATTTGATTACCATGAGCACATGGCCCTTGCTTCAAGACAATTTTGGAGCAAGAAGAGTTCAAGACCCAACTTCAACAAGAACAACTCAAGTGGCGTCAAGGGCAAGCAACGAGTTAGAACTTGCTTCAACTGTGGCAATGTGAGCCATTTCGTTGCGGATTGTCCTTACGAGAAGCGGGAAGACAATGGTGGCAAGTTCATCCGAAAAGACAAAGCCAAGTCCTTCCCCAACAAGAACAACTTCGCCAAGAAGACTCCCACTCGTGGGTTGGTGGTTCAAGAAGAATACCAAGAGGATGACGATGATGATGAAAATGAAGAAGCTATGGCCATGGCATCCGTTGCCATAGCTACTACTCCCCGGGTGTCTCTCTTTGATTCACCCAACGAAAACATCACCGCCAAATGCCTCATGGCTAAAGCTTTAAACAAGGTAACCCCCAACATCACAACCACCATCATTACTAATCCCTCCTTGGAGGATTGCATTGGTGAACATGTTGAGTCTAATGAGGAAGTGAATGAATTTGAGTCTTTTATGAATAAGCTCAAGGGTAAGTCCAAGAAGCACTTTGTTGCTCTCTTGGAACAACTTGGTGAGGCCAATGACATGATCGAGGCTCACGAAGAAACCATCTCCAAGATGGAAGGTCATAGTCGTGACTATGCCGATGAGATATCGGATCTCTCTAATGCTCTTGAGGAAGAGCGTGTGCATCGTTTGACTCTTGAGGAGTCACACAATGATGACCATGCTAAGTTAAAGAAAGATCTTGATCATGCTCTTGTCGTGTCTCGTGTGCTAACCTCCGAGAAGGCTAAACTTGGGGTTGATCATGCTAGACTCAAAGAGGAGTTTGAGATACTTGACAAGGCCCACAAGGTCATGAAGGGTACTCATGCTAACCTCAAAGAGTCTCATGCTCAACTCCAAGTTAAGCTAATCAAGGAAAAGGCCACCTTTCCTCATATGGTATTAATTGATAATGCATGTGCTACTAACCCGTGTTGTGAGCATGTGCATCTTGTGGAGGAGAATGCCAAGTTGAAGGATCAACTTGAGAAAGGCCTTGTGACTTGCATTCAAGGTGAGAAGAACCTCAACGACCTTTTGAGCAATCAAAAGGAAGTTGTGGCCAAAGAAGGAATTGGGTTTGCACCCAAGTCCAAGAGCAAGAAGAAGAAGAACAACAAGACCAAACGTCCTCCTCCTCTCAAACAAACGTTTTTGAAAGAGGGAGAGGGTGCTCCTAAGGATAAGAAGGAAAAAGTGAAGGGAGTTGTTTCCCAAAAGGGCAAAAGCATTTCCTCAAACAAATCCGGTGACTTTAACCCGTCATATGTGTTGTGCCGTGCTAGTGATGGACATGTCTTTGCTAAATTTGTTGGTTCTCCTTATGAGTACATTGAATGGTCTATTTGGGTTCCCAAGACCCTTGTTACTAACATCAAAGGACCCATTACTAAATGGGTACCTAAAATCAAGCATTGATCTCTTGTAGGTGTTTGCTTCCGGTGGGGGATCATGGTTGCTCGATAGTGGAGCAACAAATCATATGACCGGGAGCAAGGACTTGGTGGTGGACGTGCAAGAGATTCCATCTATGCCCACCAATGTCGAGTGGGGTGATGCATCACATTCTAAGGTATTGGGTCTCGGCAAGGTTGTCATTTCTCATGATCTAACGATCGAGAAAGTCATGCTTGTTGAGTCCCTTGCATACAATTTGCTTTCCGTTCGTCAACTTGCACTCATGGGTTTTGCTACATTCTTTGACATCGATATCATGGCCCTCTTGTGGAGCAAGACTCTTAAAGTAGCCTTTGTTGGGCATGTCGAGAACGGTCTCTATGTGATTAACTTTTTGGAGCGACCCACTAAGACCGCGACATGCCTAATGGCTAAAGTTGACGTGGGATGGCTTTGGCATCGCCGTTTAGCCCATGTCAATATGAGATCTTTGCAAAGTCTTCTCAAGGGGGACCATGTCCGTGGACTAACAAATGTTAGTTTTGCCAAAGATCGTGCTTGCAGTGCTTGTATCGAAGGAAAGCTTCATGAAAAGGCTCACCCTCCATCAACCATCATCTACTCGAAGAGACCCTTGGAGCTCCTTCACATGGATCTCTTTGGGCCTCCATCTTTTGATAGTCTTGGAGGAAGAAAGTATTGCTTGGTGATTGTGGATGACTATTCAAGATACACTTGGGTATACTTCTTCAAGAGGAAGAGTGAGACTCAACAAACCGTCATCGAATTTGCAAATGAAGCTCAACGTCAACACAATGCAAAGATCTTGACAATAAGAAGTGACAACGGCACCGAGTTCAAGAACTACACCTTGGATGAGTTTCTTAGTGATGAGGGGATCAAGCACCAATATGCTGCTCCATACACCCCTCAACAAAATGGTGTTGCGGAGAGGAAGAACCGGATGTTGATGGATGTGGCTAGGACCATGATGGCGGAGTTCAAGTCTCCATACAACTTTTGGGCCGAAGCCATCAACACCGCATGTCATGCATCCAATCGGCTCTATCTTCGCAAAGGCTTGAACAAGACTCCTTATGAGATACTCACCGGCAACAAGCCCAACCTCAAGTACTTCTGGGTGTTCGGTTGTAAGTGTTTCATTCTCAAGAATGGTGTTCGTTTGTCTAAATTTGAGGCTAGAGCTCACGAGGGCATATTTGTTGGTTATGCTACAAACTCTCATGCTTACCGTGTCCTCAACAAGTCCACCGGACTCATTGAGGAGACGTGTAACATGGAGTTTGACGAAAATAACGGCTCCCAAGTGGAGCAAAGTGGTACTTGTGATGTAGGTGATGAAATTCCTCCCCAAGCCATAATAAGAATGGGTATTGGTCAAATTCTACCCATTGAGGAACCCCTTGTGGCCGAAGGAGAAGGACAATGCTCTACTCAAGTAGATCCATCACCTCATCAAGACCCACATGCTTCCGAAGAACAAAGTGAAGGCCCTCAACCTCGTGAACAAGACCAGGGGCAAGATCAACCTCAAGATGGTGGTGAACCTCTAAATGATGCCCAAGGTCAAGTTCTCCCCCTCAAGCAAGTTCAAGATCAAGAGCAAGCTCAAGATCAAGCACAAGCTCAGGACGGCGCTCAAGATGATCAAGTCAACCCTCCTCCTTCCACACCCAAGGAGGAATTAGAGCGTCGTGCCGCGAAGATTGCTTCCAAGCTCACCACCCAAGGCCATCTCATGGAAAATGTGGTTGGAAGCCTAAGAAAGGGGGTAAGCACTCGTAGACAATTAGCAAACTATTGTGAACATCACGCGTTTGTCTCTTGTGTTGAACCCCAAAAGGTCTATGAGGCGCTCGAAGACTCGGATTGGCTCAATGCCATGCATGAAGAACTCAACAACTTCGAGTACAACAAAGTATGGAGATTGGTGCCAAGGCCATCGGGAGACCACAACGTCATTGGGACCAAATGGATCTTCAAGAACAAGCAAGATGCTCATGGGAACATTGTTCGCAACAAGGCAAGATTGGTAGCACAAGGCTACTCCCAAGTCAAGGGTATCGACTACGGTGAAACCTTTGCTCTCGTTGCTCGTCTTGAATCCATACGCTTGTTGATTGCCTATGCTTCCCATCACAACTTTAAGTTGCAACAAATGGATGTGAAAAGTGCTTTTCTTAATGGTCCTATTAATGAGTTGGTCTATGTCAAGCAACCCCCCGGGTTCGAGGATCCCTACTTTCCAGATCATGTGTATCAACTCGATAAGGCACTCTATGGCCTTAAACAAGCCCCACGTGCGTGGTATGACCACCTTACCGAGTTGTTACAAGATCATGGATTTGAGGTGGGGCTAATCGACCCCACTCTTTTTACTAAGAAGGTCAAAGGGGAGTTGTTTGTATGCCAACTATATGTTGATGATATTATCTTTGGTTCACCTAACAAAGATTTCAATGAGGAATTTACCGCTCTCATGACCTCCAAGTTCAAGATGTCTTCGATGGGAGAGTTGAAGTTCTTCCTTGGTTTTGACATCAAACAAAGAAGAGAAGGAACCTTCATCAACCAAGCCAAATACACTCAAGACATGCTTAAAAGATTCAAGCTAAGTGATGTCAAGCCGGCTACTAAACCAATGCCTACCAAGTGCCAACTTGACATCGATCCCAATGGTAAAGCGGTGGATCAAAAGGTATATCGCTCCATGATTGGCTCCTTGCTTTACCTTTGTGCATCTAGACCGGATATCATGTTGAGTGTGGGGATGTGTGCACGGTTTCAAGCCGCACCGAAGGAAAGTCACTATGTGGCGGTCAAGCGAATCTTTCGATATTTGGCTCATACCCCAAACTTTGGCTTATGGTACCCAAGAGGAGCAAACTTCAAGCTTGAAGGATTTACGGATTTTGATTGGGCGGGAGACAAAGTGGATAGGAAGTCCACTTCTGGAGGGTGCCAGTTTCTTGGGTGCTCTTTGGTGAGTTGGTCTTCCAAGAAGCAAAGTTGTGTGTCTCTCTCGTCCACCGAAGCGGAGTATGTGGCGGCCGGTAGTTGTTGTGCACAACTCTTATGGATGAGGCAAACTTTAAAGGAATATGGTGTCATTTGTGACAAAGTGCCTCTTTGGTGTGACAACGAAAGTGCCATCAAGATTTCTCTCAACCCGGTGCAACACTTCAAGACGAAGCATATTGAGATTCGGTATCATTTCATCCGGGATCACATTAGGCGAGGGGAGATCGAGCTCAAGTATGTCAACACTCATGATAACCTTGCAGATATTTTCACGAAACCCCTGGATGAAGCAAGATTTCACGAGTTAAGGCATGAGCTAAATATCATTGATTCGAGCAATGTGACTTGAACCCTTGCACCCCCCACCACACTCATCTTGTTGTCTAGTTTAGGTGTAGGCATGGACATAGGGGGAGTGTTGTTCTCTCAATGAACTCTCCCTCCCCCCATTATGCATAAATCGATCAACTCTTTCACATTAGCCATTTTTTATGGTACATGTGCTTCAAAGACGAGTTTTGGTCATGGGCCCAAGGATAATTCTTCGCGGTACCATACCAATTCACTCAAACATAGGTGGCTTCGGCCACCGCCCTCTCTTGAGAGAGGACAGAGCTCGCTCTGTTTCGTGTGGTTGTTTTTGTTTGAGTGGTTTCTGGTCTGTTGCGTGTGTGTGTGTTGCCTTGTTGGTCTTCTCTATCTCTTAGTTTTCCTTTCCGTCTTCTTGGAGTTTTAGCCGTTGGTCTAGAAGTCGTGCAGTTGCTGAAGCGGTACTACCGCTGGTGGCGAGCGGTACTACCGCTCCGAGCGGTACTACCGCCCTCCAGCGCGGTACTACTGCTGTGAGGTGCGGGCAGGGGTTATATCGGGGGCAGGGGGAGTTTCTTCTCCCCCATACCCATTCGCTCGCCTCCCCTCGCTCTGTTCCTCTCTCTCTTCAGCACCGGGGCCGCGGGAGGGCTCCGGCGGATCTCCCTCTCCGGGGCGCTCCTCTCCATTCCCTTCGGTGGAGTCGATCCCCACCTTGTCCTCTTGCCATGGATGCCAGTATTGCCCCCGTTCCCTGTTTCTTTTTGTCTAGATTTCCAATCTAGCGTCTTAGGGGCAATAGCAGTTGCATCTCTAGATTTTTTGCCAGATCTAGGCTTGAGTAGGATGGAGAATGCTTCTAGACATTGTGGATTAGTGTTTGGTTGGAGTATTTTTGAATTTGGTAGGGCGGTAGTACCGGATCTGATCACGGCAGTTGGAACCGGTTGTTTCCCTGCCTCAAGCGGTACTACCGCTCCCCTAGAGCGGTACTACCGCTTGGAGCGGTACTACTGCTCGGAGGTCGCGGTACTACCGCCCTCTACCAATTTCCACCATATTCCTACCTTTCAGTGATCCTTTTGCTCGTGTTTTGTGGCTTATGCTCGTTCTTTCTAGTTGTTTGCGTGTTTTTGTGTGTGGTTCCAGGTGATGAGGTCCCTGAGCATCAGGCTCGTCGTGTCAACCCCGGTCGTGCCACGTCCAAGCGCTACCACACCACCGAGCCTGCCGGAGGTTGTTCAAGTGATCCACCTCCACCTCAACTCCAGAAGAAGCCTGGGGTCAAGCCAAAGCCTGGTAAAACCGTGCCAGAAATGCCGCCAAAGGAGTTCTGGGCAAGGCGCCGCCGCAAACCGTATGAGGCAGACCAAGATCCTACTTTGGTCAACCGTCCGTTCTGGAACAGGTTCCAGTTTGCCATCTTCTTCGATGTTCTCAAAGCCAAGAAGAACCTCTATGTCAATGTGCACTCCATCAACACCGACCATATGGAGCAAGATCCTGAATACTTTGGTGAAGCTCTTCAGATGTGCACTCAACTGAACATTCTTGGGATCATGAAATTCAACAAGGACTATGATGCTGATATTGTGGCCCAATTCTATGCCACGGTTCACCTTGGGACTGATGAGGATAGGACACTGACCTGGATGACCAATGGCAAGTTGCTTTCAGTCAAGTGGAAAGCGTTCATGGAGTTGATTGGGGTGCAAGATCTAGGTCTTGAGTCTTCTGTCAGCTTTCGCCCTCACGGCCGCCCCAATGCCACTCACAAGCAAGCTCTCTGGCCCTACTGCACTTTGAGGATCAACCATGAGACAAAGAAGGAAACCTATGAGCTGCCTGCCTATCTGGATATCCTTCACCGCATCTTCAAAGAGACTCTTTTCCCTCGTATCGGGAATCTGGACCAGGTTCACTCCTATCTCGTGGACATGCTTCTTTTCTGCCAGCGTGAGAAGGGACAACACACCGGAGAGTCCTTGGATATCTCTCATGTTATGTGGTCTGAGCTGCTATCTGCTATCTCCGAGCGCAAGTGCCCGATTTATGGTCCGTTCATCATGCTGCTCATTGAGAAGGCCTGGGATCGTGTCTATCCCCAGGTGTTACTGGAGACTGGCGAGTTGATCTCTCACGATGTCAAGCGTCTGAGGAAGAAGGATAACTGGGGCACTCAGGCCCCTAGGACTGGAGTTCCTTCGTCTGCTACTACCATGGAGACCGAGGAGGAGACTAGGGCTGATGATGATGATGATGACTACATGCCTTCTGAGGCAGAGCCCTCTTGGGCAAAGAAGCTCAAGCTCAAGATGAAGAAGTTGTTCTGCATGGAGTCTCACGGTCAGTACATGACTCATGTGGCTGAGAAGTAGGCCCGAGGTCGCCCCAAGGAGCTCATGCGTCAGTTGGGTGCTACAGTTAACAGTGGGTCTGAGGACCAGCTTACCGAGGAGGAGGAGTGGATTCAGCTGCACTGCCCGTGGACCGATTCTGATGCCGAGCACTTCCAGTCTGAGGACGGTGGCGCCGATGATCCCGCTGGGCTCTGATGTGCGTGTCCCTCGTTTGCTCTCACCTGGAGCCGTAGCAACACTCCCTCTCCTTTTTGGTGTCTCGATGCCAAAGGGGGAGAGAGTTTAGGGATTTGCGATTTATGTCTTACGTCTCTTGTGTTCGTGTTTTCCTCGCATTTGCTTTGGTTGGTTTGTCTGTGAGACCTAAGTTCGAGTCATATGGCATGAGACATATGCTACATTATCTTTTCAGTATCATTATCTATGTCACTATCTAGCTTATGAGTTGCTTGCTTTTCTTGTTATATCATCTATGCTGCTCTCATATACCTTGCTTAGATTGTTGGTCTCTAAAATGTAGGGGAAGCGTTGATCCTAGTATGTGTGCCGTGCAGTCCAAAGCACTTATCTAGATAGCACACATCTAGGGGGAGCCCTTCTACATTTTAGGACGGTGGGGTTTGTACGCTTACTCTACATCATGCTTGTGCAAATCCCGTATTGTCATCAATCCACCAAAAAGGGAGAGATTGTAAGGGCATATTTATCCCCAAGTGGTTTTGGTGATTGATGACAATGCTTTTGCGGACTAATCGTGTGCGTTAAGTTCTTTCAGAGATTCATCCATTGGCACGAGACGATTTCCTTCCCTCGGTGTTTTATTCAAGACGGTGTAGCTCCTTCGTTTCGTTGTTGGTGGACTAGTTTCGTAGGAGTCACCGTACTATCAAGAGGGGATCTGCTTTGGTAAGACTAGGGTGGAATCAACACGTACACATCCCTATCACACTCGTCGTCTTCCTTTCGCATCTTTGGAGCTACCCCTTCTCTTCTGTACCTGCTCCGTTCTGTGCCAGCGGTAGTACCGCGGTCAACGGCGGTAGTACCGCCGAAGCTCTCCAGCGGTAGTACCGCTCCACGAAGCGGTAGTACCGCTCTCAGTGGTAGTACCGCTCCGCAGGGCGGTAGTACCGCTTGCGGGCTTCGGCCGTAGTACCGCAGCTGGTCCGTGCTACTACCACCTCGATTCGAGACTGGTGTTTTCTCATGTCGGGTTTTGCGGTACTAGAAGCGGTAGTAGAAGCGGTAGTACCGCTTCAAGCGGTAGTACCGCTCTTCTCCCGCGGTAGTACCGCTCTGGGGCCAGGGCCCTGTCTTCCTCGCCAGCGCGGTAGTACCGCCCTGCCCTAGCGGTAGTACCGCTCTGTGCGGGGATGTACAGTGAGGTAACGGTTGGAATTGTTCCCCCACTATATAAAGGTGTCTTCTTCCTCCAAGTTGACTTACCTCTTTCCCCCAAAGCTCCATTGTTGCTCCAAGCTCCATTTTCGCCCGATCTCTCTTCCTAGCCAATCAAACTTGTTGATTTGCTCGGGATTGGTTGAGAAGGCCCAGATCTACACTTCCACCAAGAGAAATTTGATTCCCCCCACTTATCCCTAGCGGATCTTGTTACTCTTGGGTGTTGAGCACCCTAGACGGTTGAGGTCACCTCGAAGCCATACTCCATTGTGGTGAAGCTTCGTGGTGTTGTTGGAAGCCTCCAATTGTTGTGGAGATTGCCCCAACCTTGTTTGTAAAGGTTCAGTCGCCGCCTTCAAGGGCACCAATAGTGGAATCACGGCATCTCGCATTGTGTGAGGGCGTGAGGAGAATATGGTGGCCCTAGTGGCTTCTTGGAGAGCATTGTGCCTCCACACCGCTCTAACGGAGACGTACTTCCCTTTAAAAGGAAGGAACTCCGGTAATACATCCTCGTCTCCACCGGCTCCACTCTTGGTTATTTCGTGCCTTTACTTTTGCAAGCCTACTTGTTTTACATCCTTTGCTTGCATGTGTGCTAGTTGTTATTGCATCATATAGGTTGCTCACTTAGTTGCACATCTAGACAACCTATTTTGTTGCAAAGTTTAATTTGGTAAAGAAAAGCTTAAAAATTGTTAGTTGCCTATTCACCCCTCCCCCCTCTAGTCAACCATATTGATCCTTTCACCTTCCCCTCTCCCAAGTCCTCCTCCTCTCACGCAGTGCTTGGCGAAGCCCTGCAGGATTGCCACGCTCCTCCACCACCACCACACCGTTGTGTTGCTGCTGGACGGAGTCTTCCCCAACCTCTTCCTCTCTCCTTGCTGGATCAAGGCATGGGAGACGTCACCGGGCTGCATGTGTGTTGAACGCGGAGGTGTCGTCCGTTCGGCACTAGGATCATCGGTGATTTGGATCACGACGAGTACGAGTCCATCAACCCCGTTCACTTGAACGCTTCCGCTTAGCGATCTACAAGGGTATGTAGATGCACTCCCCTTTCCCTCGTTGCTAGATTACTCCATAGATTGATCTTGGTGATGCGTAGAAAATTTTGAATTTCTGCTACGTTCCCCAACATGCACGCCATTAATGAACTCGGGAGAGCATCGGTCATCATACATCCATTGTCAGCTCATCTTTATTACACAACACCGAATAGACCAAATTAATACAAGTTCATACATAAAGTTCGTACATAAAGTTCGTACATAAAGTTCATATACAGCACTTAATTAAATGCAACATACAAATAACTCTCTAGCTAAAGAATTTAAATGCAATAACAAATGCGATGAAGACCGCAACTAAGGTAACAATTGATTCAACAGCATAATGATACCAAGCCACACTATCAATGGCATATTTTCTAATCTTTCTAATCTTCAACCTCATTTTCTCCATCTTGATCTTGTGATCATCGACGACATCGACAACATGCAACTCCAATTCCATCTTCTTCCCCTCAAATTTTTTTTCAAATTTTCTTTCAAATACTCGTTTTCTCTTTCAACTAAATTTAACCTCTCAACAATAGGGTCGGTTGGAATTTCTGGTTCGCATACCTCCTAGATAAAAATATCTATGTCAACTTGATGGGCATAATTTGTCATAAACACGAAATGCAACAACTAGTTTTAAAAGAGAATATACCACATCCGAATCATAACAAGGACGAGGGCCGACGGGGACGGATATCAAAACCATGGCACTATGTATAACAAACAACATACGGGTAAGATAATTATACGAGTAACTATATATCCAAATCACACAAACATCAATTTGGTAATGTAAAACATTCATGAACAAGAGCCTCACCACAAGGTGGTGCCGGCGACGGGACGGTGCGGGCGATCGACGGTGGTTACGACGGAGATTTAGAAGGCACTAAGTAAACCACACCTATATATGCAAACTAAGTGTTATTTTTGACCTCAAATTGCATATAAATCAAATACTAGCAAATATAATTCCTCCCAAATTAATCACTATACAAAGCATTACAAGAGCTAATCTAGCAATGAGAGTTGAAAGGACAAAGTTGCTAACCTTTGTGATCATTTGAATGGATGGGGGCCTTCAAATCTTGACAAATTTTTGGCAAAATTTGTGAGGAGCTCGAGGAAGAGAGGGGAAGAACAGAGGAAGTGAGGGGAAAGGGGAAGAACAGAGTGGCTCAGGTGGACGAAGGGCTTATGTACGTCGACCTTTAGTACCGGTTCATGTCACGAACCGGTACTAAAGGTGCTGAAGGGACCCCAGACTGACAACACCCTGCCACCACTCTCTTTAGTACCGGTTCGTGGAACGAACCGGTGCTAAAGGTTCGCCACGAACCGGTACTAATGAGAACGGCCGGCTAGCCGTTGGAACCGGCACTAATGGACACATTAGTGCCGGTTCAAAATCAAACCGGCACTAATGTGTCTCATATTAGGTCCTTTTTCTATTAGTGGCATTTGCTTCGGGTGACAAAAAAGATGTTCCTAATGTCTAAAACTTCTGAATTTTTAACTCGTGCAAATGTCCATCTCCTTCTACGCATCTAAACTTCATTGGGAAAAAGAATTTATGTGGCTTGTGTAACCGGAAAAAAAGTACTGTGAAAAGGGGCTTTTTAGAGCACTATTTTTTGTTGTCTTCGCTCCGGGCACAATACGTGTCTTTCTCATGAAACTTTGCAAGCATGTAAAATACACAAACACGAACAATGTATATTTCTTTTTACATTCTATCAATTTTATCGTTCACAATAGTCCCGCTGGTGAAAACGCCATCCCCTTGGCCGCCATGTCTGGCAAGGCAATTCTCAGAATCATGCATGACGTTGCACATATATTACCGGTCAACATTAAAACGTACTACCGGTCAATACAGGAGGATCTTACCCTCAATCAAAAATAAATTGCCCCATCTCGCAAAAAAAAATCAAGACTAAAACGTACTGGCGCTGATGCATAGTTTGACAGGTGTACGTACGTAAGGAGCCTCTCCCCCGTCGCCCGTTGATCTCTCTGCCCGGATCACATGCGAGCTTATCCGCTGGCAGGCATGCCACGAGGAGAGAGCGCGCAAGCAAGCATGCATGATTGTGTCAAGCCTATCATGCATGCCATGCATACGGGATTCAACAACATTTGAACGGTCTCCCTCCCCTCCCACCTTGCGCCAGGTAGTTTATTCGATTCGATCGGGTTCCCTTGATTAACCGGCCACTCCTCCCCTAGCCCGGCTCCCTCGCCAACCCTACCCTACCATACCCAGCATCATTCTGCACGAAAAGGGATTTCAGTTCAGGTGGATGGATCGACCGGTCCGCCGTGATCCTTCCTCCCATGTTATCACAGGCTAGCTACCTCGCCTGCAACACATCACGTAATAATGCGGAAACGTGGACGCGAAACAGAGGCCGAAAGATCAAGACGGAGGTGGACCCTGGACATGGATAGATCAGAATTCAGACGGATCTCTATTATTAAAGGAGAATCAGACGTCGTGATGGTTCAACCTCGTACTCCCACGGACGATCGGTCCTGCCTTCCTCTCATGCGTAAAAAAAAGCAACCCACCCCGCATGGACGTGGCCGGGAAAACAGCCCACACTTCCAACCCCGACCGAACACGGAGAGATAACTCAGACTCACGTCTCCGCCTCCCCCCAATTCCCAACTTGCTCTCGATCCCGATCCCATCTCTCTCCAGGACAAGTGCCGCCGGCGCCGGCTCTGCTCGTCGCCCCGCCACCTCTCCAGCCGCTGTCGCGCGCCTTCTGGATCAAGGTGAGGGATGCCTCCCGTCCCTTGCGCCCGCCTAATCGCGGACAGCGGCGAGGCTGGCCTAATCGCGGTACAGAGGAAGATGCCTTCTAGATCAAGGTGAGGGATGCCTCCCGTCCCTTGCGCCACAGTGGTGACGCTGGCCTAATCGCGGATAGAGGAAGATGAGGTCGTGGTTCCAAAGCGTGGCAGGTCGGCGCTGCTGATTCACGGTTGTCGACCTCCTTGTTTGCTTCTGGCCGCGGGTGCGGCGCACCTTGTCTTCATGTCACCAAGAAGGTCTGCAGTCCATCACGGTCATCTGATAACTCCAAACGCGAGCGCGACCATCATCATCCGACGTAAACTTCAGGGCGACCACCAGAAAGATCCTGATATGCCGCCATTATGCTGGAGCAATCGGTTATGGTGAGATAGAAACTCCAGAATACTTACACTTTTTTTTGAGAAATGGGCCACTCCTATTCATTCATTCTACATTGTTCATTACAGATAATGGCCCTGATTATATCAGGGCACTCATTAAACCAACTAGAACCAGAATCTTGCTCTGCCGATTTGGCCAGAACGTGAGCAGCCTCATTACACGTGCGAACAACATGTCTAAAAGTACATGATGTAAACTTTGTAGCCCTACTCTTAATATCATGGACAATAGCACCAGTTAGGGATCTGTCCATGCCTTGTTGTTGGATTTTCCTAATCACCGAGAGACAGTCCGAGGCGACCTGAAACATTTGGACCCCCATGTTTTCAGCAAGGATGAGTACTTGGCGAACAGCATGGGCTTCAGCCACCTCACGACAATGTACATGATTGAAAAATCCTCGACAGGCAGCTCTCACCAGTCCCTGATGATCTCGCATTACCACTCCAAATCCGGTGCGTCCAGATTCTGAGAAAATCGCAGCATCCACATTGATCATGAGCAGTCCTTCCGGCGGCGGAGACCATTTTTGAATTGATGTCGATGTCTCACGCCTGTTGGAGCCTGCTAATCTGTTGCTATTCAGCAAGATAAAATCAATATAAGCCTTAGTTCTTCCAGCAACACGAGTAGGATGAGAGAGTACCTCACCATTGCGACATGAGTTCCTATTCTCCCATATATGCCATACTGCCACCGCAAAAATCATGAGGTGGAACTCAAAAGCTTGAGTAAGCCAATCCATTAACCATTGTCTGATATGAACAAAGTTTTTTAGATTTAGATGAATACCATAATCTTTCTTCAACTCCTTCCATATTTCTTTCACATATTGGCATTGGAAAAAACAATGTTCCTCATCTTCTTGTCTATTACAGAGATGACAATCATACCTTGCTGGGATTGATCGCCTTTGAAGTTGACTACTAGTGGGAAGACAATTATGAGCCATTCTCCATAGAACTACCTTCATCTTGTTAGGGCACTGAATTGACCATAATTTCCTCCATGCCTTTTCCATTGTATTTTGATTGGATGTCGCTCCTTTGGTAACCTTGCTTCGATCTTTCCAGAATATTTTTGATCTGGCCAGATTATATGCAGATCTCACTGAGTATATACCACTCTTAGTATGGGGCTCCTGCTAGCTACCCCGTGGATGCTATTACGGAGTCTCAACATTGTCACCTTATGACGCAATGGCAGAAGTACAAAGTCAAGGCGATTGTCGGCTCTGTTCGACATCCTGAACCCGGCGCAACTTTTCACCTCGTCCAATTCCAGAAGGATATGCTAGGGTGACGGTGGAAGAAATAACGGAGGGATTTGAGGAGCTCGTACTTGACCACCCTACCGGTGAAGGAGAGACTCGGCTGGGTTCTGCTTTGAAGACTCCATGCCTATGGCGGAAGGAGCTCATCAACCTTCCGAACTGGACGCCTCCGCCTCCTCCTCCTCCTCCTCCGGTGAGTCAGGGAACTCCGCCTCCTCCTCCGCCTTCTCCTCCGGCAAGTGATCAGGGCACTCCGCCTCCTTCTCTGGCGCGTGGCGGAACTCCGCCTCCTCCTCCGCATGCTCCTCCGGCGAGTGATCAGGGCACTCCGCCTCCTTCTCCGGCGCGTGGCGGCACTCCGCCTCCTTCTCTGCCTGCGCCGGCGCACCCGACCAGCCAGCCTCCTCCTTCTCCGCTTCGTCAGCAAGGGTGGAAGAGACCCGCCGCTGCTCCGGCACATCGCAATCCTTCTCATCTACCTCGTAAGCAGCTAAAGAAGAAAGCCGGAGCCGCTCAACCTGCTCCGGCGTCTAGCAGTACAGGCAGGAGGCAATACAGATTCGGTCCATCTCTCAAGACTCCAGAGAAGTTACCATATGAGATGACCGAGAAGGAAAACGAGGAGATCTGTCAAGCCCAAGTGAAGGACTACTTCGCAACGCAAAGAGCTAAGATACATCCACCTCCGGAGGAGAAGATAGATTCGGTGAAAGCAAAGCGCACTTTGGATGCCCTGCAATGACCACCACCGTCTCCGCCGCAAACCAACTATGGGCGCATTACTGAAAAGACATATAAGGAAGCGAAGCAGTCGGGAAGTACTTGCAGTGACAAAAGGTTACAAGAACGAAGAACTGGAAAAAAATTCCCCAGCTCGGTGAACAAGCGAACCAATTGTGCCCCCCGCTCAAGGTGTCTAGCGATATCATCGCTAATCATCCGGGGATCTTGCCCAGTACCAATCCTGGAGATTACGACGATGCACATTTTGATATAATGGAGGTGGACGAATTCAAATACGAGTACGGGAAGCCTCTCGTCAAAGATGGAACTACTCTAACAACGATGATGCAAAGATTCCATGATTGGTACATGGAAACCTGCAGAAAGCAGTCAGCTGGGAAGAAAATCGATACTTTGATGCTGAAAGTTAAAGAGGATCAACACGACCTCGTTGGAATTGATGAGTTGTCTATTCCATTTGAGGAGTTCTTCCAGTTTTTCAATATAAAGGCCCTCGATAAATTAACGGTCACTTGCTACTGTCTGTAAGTACTACTTATGTCATTAAGTCTCTCTATATAGCTCAGCTTTTTCATTGCATGTATATATAATTATCCTCACTATATTATGTAGATTGAAGATCGTCGAATGCAGAAAAGCTGAAATGTATGATATTGGGTTCATTAACACAAATCTCATAGATGAATTTACGGTTAAATTTCATGCCGAAGAAACCGAGGAGAACTTGCTACGATCGTTGGTAATAAATCAAAACAAAGATACAATACTCTTTCCTTACAACTTCAAGTGAGTGTTACTGTCTTGTGCATATTCGGTTTCCCTTAATTATTACTCGAGGTTATAGTAATTAATGTAATTGATGAGTTATATGCATGTGTGCGCAATTTCTACTATATTCTCCTAGAGATTAAGCTTGAGCAGGGACTAGTAAGCGTCTTAAACTCGAGATGAAAAGATCGCGAGGAATATGCGAACATGTCTAAAATGCTCGAGAAAGTAAGTTGAATCGATCATTATCGCACCATATCGGCAACTTTGTTCATTTCATGATATCAAGTAATTGTTTTCTTTGTCTCGCGGGGTTTGAAAAGTATTCACCACACAAGTTTCGGGACTGCCGCGGGACCTGCGATGGAAATTCCCGAAAGTAAGTACTACTAGCTAGCTAGTTTCACGCATCTCCCGTTGATTCTAGCTACTTTCATCAATGCCATTTATAATGCTTCATTATCAGTTTGCTTGAACTCTATTTCTCGTAAAGTGCTTGTGGCAGGAACCCGGAAATAATTACTGTGGATACTACATATGCGAGTTCATCTACAACGCGACGGTCAAGAATAGGCGGGGCTACTCTAAAAGACAATATGAAGTGCGTAAGCAAAAATATTCACAAGTTTATTTTATTACCATCATTTCTGTTGAGTTTCATTCATATATATGTATTGACCCCCTTATTCAAATTAGATGTGGAAGATGCGGAATGAACTCCTACCACAAGATCGCATGCGAGCAATTCAAGAGGGATTGGCTGGATTCTTTCTTGACCACGTCATCAATAAAGCCGGAGAATACCACCATGCATGTGGAAGTTGAGTTCATATGTTAGGGTATTATAAGAGATCTTACACATTGTATATATATATATATATGTAGCCAGTACCGTCGGTAAGATATACGAAAACTTGTTGTTCGACCAATCTCTCAGAGAGAAGGGGAGGTCGATCACTTCTCTCTGTATATGTTCATGACGATCTTCTGTACTTAATAGTTTACTTCATTTGCTTACTAGCTAGCTAGCGTGTCGAGTCCTCTCTATATGTAGCGTCGACCAAGCACGGAGATAAGAGAGGACACTTCTCTCTATTAGCTAGCTAACACAATATATGAAACTGAAGGAAATATGCCCTAGAGGCAATAATAAAGTTATTATTTATTTCTTATTTACCGATAAATGTTTATTATTCATGCTAGAATTGTATTAACCGGAAACATAATACATGTGTGAATACATAGACAAACATAGTGTCACTAGTATGCCTCTACTTGACTAGCTCGTGAATCAAAGATGGTTAAGTTTCCTAGCCATAGACATGAGTTGTCATTTGATTAACGGGATCACATCATTAGGAGAATGATGTGATTGACTTGACCCATTCCGTTAGCTGCACTTGATCGTTTAGTATGTTGCTATTGCTTTCTTCATGACTTATACATGTTCCTATGACTATGAGATTATGCAACTCCTGTTTACCGAAGGAACACTTTATGTGCGACCAAACGTCACAACGTAACTGGGTGATTATAAAGGAGCTCTACAGGTGTATCCAATGGTACATGTTGAGTTGACGTATTTCGAGATTAGGATTTGTCACTCAGATTGTCGGAGAGGTATCTCTGGGCCCTCTCGGTAATGCACATCACTATAAGCCTTGCAAGCAATGTGACTAATGAGTTAGTTGCGGGATGATGCATTACATAACGAGTAAAGAGACTTGCCGGTAACGAGATTGAACTAGGTATTGAGATACCGATGATCGAATCTCGGGTAAGTAACAGACCGATGACAAAGGGAACAACGTATGTTGTTATGTGGTTTGACCGATAAAGATTTTCGTAGAATATGTAGGAGCCAATATGAGCATCCAGGTTCCGCTATTGGTTATTGACCGGAGACGTGTCTCGGTCATGTCTACATTGTTCTCGAACCCGTAGGGTCCGCACGCTTAAGGTTTCGATGACAGTTATATTATGAGTTTATGAGTTTTGATGTACCGGAGGAGTTCGGAGTCCCGGATGAGATCGGGGATATGACAAGGAGTCTCGAAATGGTCGAGACGTAAAGATCGATATATTGGACGACTATATTCGAACATCAGAAGGGTTCCGAGTGATTCGGGTATTTTCGGGGGTACCCGGGAGTTACGGGAATACGAGGAAGAAGCAATGGGCCTCATGGACCAAGTGGTGGAAGAGAGGAGGCAGGGCGCGCGGCCCCCCTAGCCCAAACCGAATTGGACTAGGGGGTCGGCCCCCCTTTCCTCCTTTTCCTCCCTCTCCGTCCTTCTCCTTCTCCTTCCCTTCCTTCCCCTCTCCTACTTGGACTAGGAAAGAGGGGGAATCCTACTTGGAGTAGGATTGCCCCCCTTGGGCACGCCTCCTCCCCTTGGCCGGCCCTCTCCTCCTCCCCTTCTTTATATACGGGGGCAGGGGGGCACCTCTAGACACAACAATTGCTCTCTCGATCTCTTAGCCGTGTGCGGTGCCCCCCTCCACCATAGTCCTCGATAATATTGTAGCGGTGCTTAGACGAAGCCCTGTGATGGTAGAACATTAAGATCATCACCACACCGTCGTGCTGACGGAACTCTTCCTCGACACCCTGCTGGATCGGAGTCCGGGGATCGTCATCGAGCTGAACGTGTGCTAGAACTCGGAGGTGCCGTAGTTTCAGTGCTTGATCGGTCGGGCCATGAAGACGTACGACTACATCAACCGCGTTGTTCTAACGCTTCCGCTTTTGGTCTACGAGGGTACGTGGACAACACTCTCCCCTCTCGTTGCTATGCATCACCATGATCTTGCATGTGCGTAGGAAAATTTTGAAATTACTACGTTCCCCAACAGTGGCATCCGAGCCAGGTTTTTATGCGTAGATGTCATATGCACGAGTAGAACACAAGTGAGTTGTCGGCGATATAAGTCATACTGCTTACCAGCATGTCATACTTTGGTTCAGCGGTATTGTGAGATGAAGTGGCCCGGATCGACATTACGTGTACGCTTACGCGAGACTGGTTTCACCGTTACGAGCACTCGTGCTTAAAGGTGACTGGCGGGTGTTTGTCTCTCTCACTTTAGTTGAACCGAGTGTGGCTACGCCCGGTCCTTGCGAAGGTTCAAACATCACTAACTTGACGAACTATCGTTGTGTTTTTGATGCGTAGGTAAGAACGGTTCTTGCTAAGCCCGTAGCAGCCACTTAAAATTTGCAACAACAAAGTAGAGGACGTCTAACTTGTTTTTGCAGGGCATGTTGTGATGTGATATGGTCAAGAAGTGATGCTATATTTTATTGTATGAGATGATCATGTTTTGTAACCGAAGTTATCGGCAACTGGCAGGAGCCATATGGTTGTCGCTTTATTGTATGAAATGCAAACGCCCTGTAATTGCTTTTACTTTATCACTAAGCGGTAGCGATAGTCGTAGAAGCAATAGATGGCATAACGACAACGATGCTACGATGGAGATCAAGGTGTCGCGCCGGTGACGATGGTGATCACAACGGTGCTTCAGAGATGGAGATCACAAGCACAAGATAATGATGGCCACATCATATAACTTATATTGATTGCATGTGATGTTTATCCTTTATGCATCTTATCTTGATTTGATTAACGGTAGCATTTTAAGATGATCTCTCACTAATTATCAAGAAGTGTTCTCCCTGAGTATGCACCGTTGCGAAAGTTCTTCATGCTGAGACACCACGTGATGATCGGGTGTGATAGGCTCTACGTTCAAATACAACGGGTGCAAAATAGTTGCACACGCGGAATACTCAGGTTAACTTGACAAGCCTAGCATATACAGATATGGCCTCGGAACACGGAGACCGAAAGGTCGAACGTGAATCATATAGTAGATATGATCAACATAGTGATGTTCACCATTGAAAACTACTCCATCTCACGTGATGATCGGATATGGTTTAGTTGATTTGGATCACGTGATCACTTAGATAACTAGAGAGATGTCTGTCTAAGTGGGAGTTCTTAAGTAATATGATTAATTGAACTTAAATTTATCATGAACTTAGTCCTGGTAGTATTTTGCAAATTATGTTGTAGATCAATAGCTCACGTTGTTGCTTTCATATGTTTATTTTGATATGTTCCTAGAGAAAACTGTGTTGAAAGATGTTAGTAGCAATGATGCGGATTGGATCCGTGATCTGAGGTTTATCCTCATTGCTGCGCAGAAGAATTATGTCCTTGATGCACCGCTAGGTGACAGACCTATTGCAGGAGCAGATGCAGACGTTATGAACGTTTGGCTAGCTCAATATGATGACTACTTGATAGTTTAGTGCATCATGCTATGCTTAACGGCTTAGAATCGGGACTTCAAAGACGTTTTGAATGTCATGGACCATATGAGATGTTCCAGGAATTGAAGTTAATATTTCAAGCAAATACCCCAGTTGAGAGATATGAAGTCTCCAACAAGTTCTATAGCTAAAGGATGGAGGAGAATCGCTCAACTAGTGAGCAAGTGCTCAGATTGTTTGGGTACTACAATCGCTTGAATCAAGTGGGAGTTAATCTTTCAGATAAGATAGTGATTGACAGAGTTCGCTAGTCACCATCACCAAGTTAGTAGAACTTCGTGTTGAACTATAGTATGCAAAGGATGACGAAAATGATTCCCGAGCTCTTCGCGATGTTGAAATCAACGAAGGTAAAAATCAAGAAAGAGCATCAAGTGTTGATGATTGACAAGACCACTAGTTTCAAGAAAAAGGGCAAAGGGAAAGAAAGGGAACTTCAAGTAGAATGACAAGCAAGTTGTCACTCCCGCGAAGAAGCCCAAAGCTGGACCAAAGCCTGAAACTGAGTGATTACACTGCAAAGGAAATGGTCACTGGAAACAGAAATGCCCTGAATATTTGATGGACAAGAAGGATGGCAAAGTGAACAAGGGTGTATTTGATATACAGGTTATTGATGTGTGCCTTACTAGTGTTTATAGTAGCCCCTGAGTATTTGATACTTGTTCGGTTGCTAAGATTAGTAACTCGAAACAGGAGTTACATAATAAACAGAGACTAGTTGAGGGGAAGTGACGATGAGTGTTGGAAGTAGTTCCAAGATTGATATGATCATCATCACACACTCCCTATACTTTCAAGATTAGTGTTAAACCTAAATAAATGTTATTTGGCATTTGCGTTGAGCATGAATATGATTTGATCATATTTATTGCAATACGGTTATTCATTTAAAGTCAGAGAATAATTGTTGTTCTGTTTACATGAATAAAACCTTCAATGGTCATACTGTTGGAAATATGCCCTAGAGGCAATAATAAATTGATTATTATTATATTTCCTTGTTCATGATAATCGTTTATTATCCATGCTAGAATTGTATTGATAGGAAACTCAGATACATGTGTGGATACATAGACAACACCATGTCCCTAGTAAGCCTCTAGTTGACTAGCTCGTTAATCAATAGATGGTTACGGTTTCCTGACCATGGACATTGGATGTCGTTGATAACGGGATCACATCATTAGGAGAATGATGTGATGGACAAGACCCAATCCTAAGCCTAGCACAAGATCATGTAGTTCGTATGCTAAAGCTTTTCTAATGTCAAGTATCATTTCCTTAGACCATGAGATTGTGCAACTCCCGGATACCGTAGGAGTGCTTTGGGTGTGCCAAACGTCACAACGTAACTGGGTGGCTATAAAGGTACACTACGGGTATCTCTGAAAGTGTCTGTTGGGTTGGCACGAATCGAGATTGGGATTTGTCACTCCATGTAAACGGAGAGGTATCTCTGGGCCCACTCGGTAGGACATCATCATAATGTGCACAATGTGACCAAGGGGTTGATCACGGGATGATGTGTTACGGAACGAGTAAAGAGACTTGCCGGTAACGAGATTGAACAAGGTATCGGTATACCGACGATCGAATCTCGGGCAAGTACCATACCGCTAGACAAAGGGAATTGTATACGGGATCGATTGAGTCCTTGACATCGTGGTTCATCCGATGAGATCATCGTGGAACATGTGGGAGCCAACATGGGTATCCAGATCCTGCTGTTGGTTATTGACCGGAGAACATCTCGGTCATGTCTGCATGTCTCCCGAACCCGTAGGGTCTACACACTTAAGGTTCGATGACGCTAGGGTTATAAAGGAAGTTTGTATGTGGTTACCGAATGTTGTTCGGAGTCCCGGATGAGATCCCGGACGTCACGAGGAGTTCCGGAATGGTCCGGAGGTAAAGATTTATATATAGGAAGTCCTGTTTCGGCCATCGGGACAAGTTTCGGGGTCATCGGTATTGTACCGGGACCACCGGAAGGGTCCCGGGGGCCCACCGGGTGGGGCCACCTGCCCCGGGGGGCCACATGGGCTGTAAGGGGTGCGCCTTGGCCTACATGGGCCAAGGGCACCAGCCCCAAGAGGCCCATGCGCCTAGGGAACCCTAGAGGGAAGAGTCCTCAAGGGGGAAGGCACCTCCGAGGTGCCTTGGGGAGGATGGACTCCTCCCCCCCTCTTAGCCGCACCCCTTTCTTGGAGTAAGGGGCAAGGCTGCGCCTCCCCCCTCTCCCCTGCCCCTATATATAGTGGAGGGGAGGGAGGGCATCCATACCTGAGCCCTTGGCGCCTCCCTCCCTCCCGTGACACCTCCTCCTCTCCCGTAGGTGCTTGGCGAAGCCCTGCAGGATTGCCACGCTCCTTCATCACCACCACGCCGTTGTGCTGCTGCTGGATGGAGTCTTCCTCAACCTCTCCCTCTCTCCTTGCTGGATCAAGGCGTGGGAGACATCGTCGAGCTGTACGTGTGTTGAACGCGGAGGTGCCGTCCGTTCGGCACTAGGATCATCGGTGATCTGAATCACGACGAGTACGACTCCATCAACCCTGTTCACTTGAACGCTTCCGCTTAGCGATCTACAAGGGTATGTAGATGCACTCTCTTTCTACTCGTTGCTGGTCTCTCCATAGATAGATCTTGGTGATACGTAGGAATTTTTTTTGAATTTCTGCTACGTTCCCCAACAGTGGTATCAGAGCTAGGTCTATTGCGTAGATTCTTTGCACGAGTAGAACACAAAGTAGTTGTGGGCGTCGATATTGTCCAATATGCTTGCCGTTACTAGTCTTATCTTGATTCGGCGGCATCGTGGGATGAAGCGGCCCGGACCAACCTTACACGTACGCTTACGTGAGACCGGTTCCACCGACAAACATGCACTAGTTGCATAAGGTGGCTGGCGGGTGTCTGTCTCTTCCACTTTAGTCGGATCGGATTCGATGAAAAGGGTCCTTATGAAGGGTAAATAGCAATTGGCATATCACGTTGTGGTTCATGCGTAGGTAAGAAACGTTCTTGCTAGAAACCCATAGCAGCCACGTAAAACATGCAAACAACAATTAGAGGACGTCTAACTTGTTTTTGCAGGGTATGCTATGTGATGTGATATGGCCAAAAAGGATGTGATGAATGATATATGTGATGTATGAGATTGATCATGTTCTTGTAATAGGAATCACGACTTGCATGTCGATGAGTATGACAACCGACAGGAGCCATAGAGTTGTCTTTATTTATTTGTGACCTGCGTGTCAACTTAAACGTCATGTAATTACTTTACTTTATTGCTAACCGTTAGCCATAGTAGTAGAAGTAATAGTTGGCGAGGCAACTTCATGAAGACACGATGATGGAGATCATGATGATGGAGATCATGGTGTCATGCCGGTGACGATGATGATCATGGAGCCCCGAAGATGGAGATCAAAAGGAGCAAAGTGATGATGGCCATATCATGTCACTATTTGATTGCATGTGATGTTTATCATGTTTATACATCTTATTTGCTTAGAACGACGGTAGTAAATAAGATGATCCCTTACAACAATTTCAAGAAGTGTTCTCCCCTAACTGTGCACCGTTGCGACAGTTCGCTGTTTCAAAACATCACGTGATGATCGGGTGTTTTATTCAGACGTTCAAATACAACGGGTGTTGACGAGCCTAGCATGTACAGACATGGCCTCGGAACACATGCAAAACACTTAGGGTTAACTTGACGAGCCTAGCATGTACAGACATGGCCTCGGAACACGGAGACCGAAAGGTCGAACATGAGTCGTATAGAAGATACGATCAACATGAAGATGTTCACCGATGATGACTGGTCCGTCTCACGTGATGATCGGACACGGCCTAGTTTGACTCGGATCATGTAATCACTTAGATGACTAGAGGGATGTCTATCTGAGTGGGAGTTCATAAGATGAACTTAATTATCCTGAACATAGTCAAAAGGTTTTTGCAAATTATGTCGTAGCTCACGCTATAGGTCTACTATTTAGATATGTTCCTAGAGAAAAATTAGTTGAAAGTTGATAGTAGCAATTATGCGGACTAGGTCCGTAAACTGAGGATTGTCCTCATTGCTTCATAGAAGGCTTATGTCCTTAATGCACCGCTCAGTGTGCTGAACCTCGAACGTTGTCTGTGGTTGTTGCGAACATCTGACATACACGTTTTGATAACTACGTGATAGTTCAGTTAAACAGTTTAGAGTTGAGGCACCAAAGACGTTTTTGAAACATCGCGAAACATATGAGATGTTTTGAGGGCTGAAATTGGGATTTCAGGCTCGTGCCCATGTCAAGAGGTATAAGACCTCCGATGACTTTCTTAACCTGCAAACTAAGGAGAAAAGCTCAATTGTTGAGCTTGTGCTCAGATTGTCTGAGTACAACAATCATTTGAATCGAGTGGGAGTTGATCTTCCAGATAAGACAGTGATGGTTCTCCAAAGTCATTGCCACCAAGCTGTTAGGGCTTCGTGATGAACTATAACATATCAGGGATAGATATGATGATCCTTGAGGTATTCGCGATGTTTGACACCGCGAAAGTAGAAATCAAGAAGGAGCATCAATTGTTGATGGTTGGTGAAACCACTAGTTTCAAGAAGGGCAAGGGCAAGAAGGGATACTTCATGAAACGGCAAATCAGCTGCTGCTCTAGTGAAGAAACCCAAGGTAAAACCCAAACCCGAGACTAAGTGCTTCTGTAATAAGGGGAACAACCACTAGAGCAGAATTACCCTAGATACTTGGTAGATAAGAAGGCTGGCAAGGTCGATAGAAGTATATTGGATATACATTGTGTTAATGTGTACTTTGCTAGTACTCCTAGTAGCACCAGGGTATTAGATACCGGTTCGGTTGCTAAGTGTTAGTAACTCGAAACAAAAGGCTACGGAATAAACGGAGACTAGCTAAAGGTGAGCTGACGATATGTGTTGGAAGTTTTTCCAAGCTTGATATGATCAAGCATCGCACGCTCCCTCTACCAAAGAGATTGGTGTTAAACCTAAATAATTGTTATTTGGTGTTTGCGTTGAGCATAGACATGATTGGATTACGTCTATCGCAATACAGTTATTCATTTAAGGAGAATAATGGTTACTCTGTTTATTTAAATAATACCTTCAATGGTCTTACACCTAAAATGAATGGTTTATTAAATCTCGATCGTAGTGATACACATGTTCATGCCAAAAGATAGTAATGATAGTACCACCTACTTGTGGCACTGCCACATAAGTCATATCGGTATAAAATGCATGAAGAAGCTCCATATTGATGGATCTTTGGGCTCGCTCGTTTTTGAAAAGTTTGAGACATGCGAACCATGTCTATTGGTGTATATGCATGAAGAAACTCCATGCAAATGGACCGTTTTGACTCACTTGATTTTGAATCACTTGGGACATGCAAATCATACCACATGGGCAAGATGACTGAAAAGCCTCGTTTTCAGTAAGATGGAACAAGATAGCAACTTGTTGGAAGTAACACATTTTGATGTGTGCAGTCCAATGAGTGCTGAGGCATGCAGTGAATATCGTTATGTTCTTACTTCACAGATGATTCGAGTAGATGTTGAGTATATTTACTTGATGAATCACGAGTCTGAATTATTGAAAGATTCAAGTAATTTCAGTGTGAAGTTGAAAGATCGTCGTGACAAGAGGATAAAAGATCTATGATATGATCATAGAGATGAATATCTGAATCACGAGTTTGGCACAGAATTAAGACATTGTGGAAATTGTTTCACAACTGATACAGCCTGGAACACCATAGTGTGATGGTGTGTCCAAACGTCATAGTTGCACCCTATTGGATATGGTGCATACCATGATGTCTCTTATCGAGTTACCACTATCGTTCATGGGTTAGGCATTAGAGACAACCACATTCACTTTAAATAGGGCACCACATAATTTCGTTGAGACGACACCGTATGAACTATGGTTTGGAGAAACCTAAGTTGTCGTTTTTTGAAAGTTTGGGGCTGCGACGCTTATGTGAAAAGGTTTCAGGTTGATAAGCTCGAACCCAAAGCAGATAAAATGCATCTTCATAGGACACCCAAAAACAGTTGGGTATACCTCCTAATTTAGATCCGAAAGCAATAGGGATTGTTTCTTGAATCGGGTCCTTTTTCGAGGAAAGGTTTCTCTCGAAAAGTTGAGTGGGAGGATGGTGGAGACTTGATGAGGTTATTGAACCGTCACTTCAACAAGTGTGTAGCAGGGCACAGGAAGTTGTTCCTGTGGCACGTACACCAACTGAAGTGGAAGCTTATGATAGTGATCATGAAACTTCGGATCGAGTCACTACCAAACCTCGTGGGATGACAAGGATGCGTACTACTTCAGAGTGGTACGTAATCCTGTCTTGGAAGTCATGTTGCTAGACAACAATGAACCTACGAGCTATGGAGAAGCGATGGTGGGCCCGGATTCCGATAAATGGCTCAAGGCCATAAAACCCGAGAGAGGGTCCATGTATGAAAACAAAGTGTAGACTTTGGCAGAACAACTCGATGGTCGTAAGGCTGTTAAGTGCAAATGGATTTTGAAAGGAAGACAGACAATGATGGTAAGTGTCACCATTGAGAAAGCTCGACTTGTCGTTAAGATGTTTTTCGACAAGTTCAAGGAGTTGACTACGATGAGACTTTCTCACTCGTAGCGATGCTAAGAGTCTGTTGGAATTATATTAGCAATTATTGCATTATTTATGAAATCTTGCAGATAGGATGTCAAAACATTGTTTCCTCGACGATTCTTGAGGAAAGGTTGTATGTGATACAACCGGAAGGTTTTGTCTATCCTGAAATATGCTAATAAGTATGCAAAGCTCCAGCAATCCTTCTGAGGACTGGAGTGAGCATCTCGGAGTTGGAATGTATGCTTTGATGATGATCAAAGATTTTGGGTGTATACAAAGTTTATGAGAAACTTGTATTTCCAAAGAAGTGAGTGGGAGCACTATAGAATTTCTGATGAGTATATGTTGTTGACATATTAATGATCAGAAATGACGTAGAATTTCTGGAAAGCATATAGGGTTATTTGGAAAGTGTTTTCAATGGAAAACCTGGATTAAGCTACTTGAACATTGAGCATCAAGATCTATAAGGATAGATCAAAACGCTCAATAGTACTTTCAAATGAGCACATGCCTTGACATGATCTTGAAGGTGTTCAAGATGGATCAGTCAAAGAAGGAGTTCTTGCCTGAGTTGTAAGGTATGAAGTTAAGACTTAAAGCTCGACCATGGCATAAGAAAGAGGAAGGACGAAGGTCGTCCCCTATGCTTAAGACATAGGCTCTACAGTATGCTATGCTGTGTACCGCACCTGAAGTGTGCTTTACCATGAGTCAGTCAAGGGGTACAAGAGTGATCCAAGAATGGATCACAGGACAGCGGTCAAAGTTATCCTTAGTAACTAGTGGACTAAGGAATTTTCTCAATTATGGAGGTGGTAAAAGAGTTCGTCGTAAAGGGTTACGTCGATGCAAGCTTAACACCTATCCGGATAGCTCTGAGTAGAGATACCGGATACGTATAATGGAGCAACAATTTAGAATAGCTCCAAGTAGAACAGTTATTTGGAATAGCTCCAAATAGAACGTGGTAGCTGCATCTAGGAGATGACATAGAGATTTGTAAAGCACACACGGATCTGAAAGGTTCAGACCCGTTGACTAAAACCTCTCTCACAAGCAACATGATCAAACCTAAAACTCTTGGGTATTAGTCACATGGCGATGTGACCTGTGAGTGTTAATAACATATCGATGTGAACTAGATTATTGACTCTAGTGCAAGTGGGAGACTGTTGGAAATATGCCCTAGAGGCAATAATAAATTGATTATTATTATATTTCCTTGTTCATGATAATCGTTTATTATCCATGCTAGAATTGTATTGATAGGAAACTCAGATACATGTGTGGATACATAGACAACACCATGTCCCTAGTAAGCCTCTAGTTGACTAGCTCGTTAATCAATAGATGGTTACGGTTTCCTGACCATGGACATTGGATGTCGTTGATAACGGGATCACATCATTAGGAGAATGATGTGATGGACAAGACCCAATCCTAAGCCTAGCACAAGATCATGTAGTTCGTATGCTAAAGCTTTTCTAATGTCAAGTATCATTTCCTTAGACCATGAGATTGTGCAACTCCCGAATACCGTAGGAGTGCTTTGGGTGTGCCAAACGTCACAACGTAACTGGGTGGCTATAAAGGTACACTACGGGTATCTCTGAAAGTGTCTGTTGGGTTGGCACGAATCGAGATTGGGATTTTGTCACTCCGTGTAAATGGAGAGGTATCTCTGGGCCCACTCGGTAGGACATCATCATAATGTGCACAATGTGACCAAGGGGTTGATCACGGGATGATGTGTTACGGAACGAGTAAAGAGACTTGCCGGTAACGAGATTGAACAAGGTATCGGTATACCGACGATCGAATCTCGGGCAAGTACCATACCGCTAGACAAAGGGAATTGTATACGGGATTGATTGAGTCCTTGACATCGTGGTTCATCCGATGAGATCATCGTGGAACATGTGGGAGCCAACATGGGTATCCAGATCCCGCTGTTGGTTATTGACCGGAGAACATCTCGGTCATGTCTGCATGTCTCCCGAACCCGTAGGGTCTACACACTTAAGGTTCGATGATGCTAGGGTTATAAAGGAAGCTTGTATGTGGTTACCGAATGTTGTTCGGAGTCCCGGATGAGATGCCGGATGTCACGAGGAGTTCCGGAATGGTCCGGAGGTAAAGATTTATATATAGGAAGTCCTGTTTCGGCCATCGGGACAAGTTTCGGGGTCATCGGTATTGTACCGGGACCACCGGAAGGGTCCCGGGGGCCCACCGGGTGGGGCCACCTGCCCCGGGGGGCCACATGGGCTGTAGGGGGTGCGCCTTGGCCTACATGGGCCAAGGGCACCAGCCCCAAGAGGCCCATGCGCCTAGGGAACCCTAGAGGGAAGAGTCCTCAAGGGGGAAGGCACCTCCGAGGTGCCTTGGGGAGGATGGACTCCTCCCCCCCTCTTAGCCGCACCCCTTTCTTGGAGTAAGGGGCAAGGCTGCGCCTCCCCCCTCTCCCCTGCCCCTATATATAGTGGAGGGGAGGGAGGGCATCCATACCTGAGCCCTTGGCGCCTCCCTCCCTCCCGTGACACCTCCTCCTCTCCCGTAGGTGCTTGGCGAAGCCCTGCAGGATTGCCACGCTCCTCCATCACCACCACGCCGTTGTGCTGCTGCTGGATGGAGTCTTCCTCAACCTCTCCCTCTCTCCTTGCTGGATCAAGGCGTGGGAGACATCATCGAGCTGTACGTGTGTTGAACGCGGAGGTGCCGTCCGTTCGGCACTAGGATCATCGGTAATCTGAATCACGACGAGTACGACTCCATCAACCCCGTTCACTTGAACGCTTCCGCTTAGCGATCTACAAGGGTATGTAGATGCACTCTCTTTCTACTCGTTGCTGGTCTCTCCATAGATAGATCTTGGTGATACGTAGGAAATTTTTTTGAATTTCTGCTACGTTCCCCAACACATACACCCAATGAAAATAGTTTGTTGGATCTCGATCGTAGTGATACACATATTCATAATATTGATGCCAAAAGATGCAAAGTTAATAATGATAGTGCAACTTATTTGTGACACTGCCGTTTGGGTCATACCGGTGTAAAGCGCATGAAGAAACTCCATAAAGATGGATTTTCAGAATCACTTGGTTATGAATCATTTGATGCTTGCGAACCGTGCCTTTTGGGCAAGATGAATAAAACTCCATTCTCCAGAACAATGGAACGAGCTACTTGTTGGAAATAATACATACTGATGTGTGCAGAACAATGAGTATTAAGGCTCGTGGCGGGTATCGTTATTTTCGGACCTTCACAGATGATTTGAGCAGATATGGGTATATCTACTTGATGAAACATAAGTCTAAATAGTTGAAAGGTTCAAAGAATTTCAGAGTGAAGTGGAAAATCATCGTAACAAGAAAAATAAAGTTTCTGCGATCTGATTGTGGAGATGAATATTTGAGTTACGAGTTTGGCCTTCAGTTAAAATAATGTGGAATAGTTTCACAAACTCATGCCACCTGGAACACCACAGCGTAACGGTGTGTCCAAACATCATAACCGCGCTTTATTTGATATGGTGCGATCAATGATGTCTCTTACCGATTTACCAATAACATTTTGGGGTTATGCATTAGAGACAGTTGCATTCACTTTAAATAGGGCACCATCAAAATCCGTTTGAGACGACACCTTATGAACTGTGGTTTGGCAAGAAACCAAAGTTGTCGTTTATTAAAGTTTGGGACTGCGATGCTTATGTGAAAAAGTTTCAACCTGATAAGCTCAAACCCAAATCGGATAAGTGCGTCTTCATAGAATACCCAAAGGAACTTGTTGGGTACACCTTCTATCATAGATCCGAAGGCAAGATATTCGTTGCTAAGAATGGATCCTTTTTAGAGAAGGAGTTTCTCTCGAAAGAAGTGAGTGGGAGGAAAGTAGAGCTTGATAAGGTAATTGTACCTTCTCCCAAATTGGAAAGTAGTTCATCATAGAAATCAGTTCAGTGATTCCTACACCAATTAGTGAGGAAGCTAATGATGATGATCATGAAACTTCAAATCAAGTTACTAGAGAACCTCGTAGGTCTTCCAGAGTATGGTCCACACCAGAGTGGTACGGTAATCCTATTATGGAAATCATGTTACTAGACCATGATAAACCTACGAACTGTGAGGAAGCGATGATGAGCCTAGATTCTGCGAAATGGCTGGAGGCCATGAAATCTGAGATAGGATCCATATCTGAGAACAAAGTGTGGATTTTGATAGACTTGCTCGATGATCGTCAAGCCATAGAAAATCAATGGATCTTCAAGAGAAAGACGGACGTTGATAGTAGTGTTACTATCTACAAGGCTCAACTTGTTGAAAAAGGTTTTTGACAAAGTTCAAGGTGTTGACTACGATGAGATTTTCTCACTCGTATCGATGCTTAAGTCTGTCCGAATCATGTTAGCAATTGCCACATTTTATGAAATCTGGCAAATGGATGTCAAAACTGCATTCCTTAATGGTTTTCTTAAAGAAGAGTTGTATATGATGCAACCAGAAGGTTTTGCCAATCCTAAAGGTGCTAACAAAATGTGCAAGCTCCAGCGATCCATCTATGGACTGGTGCAAGCATCTCAGAGTTGGAATATACGCTTTGATAAGTTGATCAAAGCATATAGTTTTATACAGACTTGCAGTGAAGCCTGTATTTACAATAAAGTGAGTGGGAGCACTACCGCCTTTCTGATAAATATATGTGAGTAACATATTGTTTATCAGAAATGATGTAGAATTTTTTAGTAAAGCATAAAGGAGTATTTGGAAGGAGTTCTTTAAAAGAAAGACCTCAGTAAAGCTACTTGCATATTGAGCATCAAGATCTATTGAGATAGATCAAGATGCTTGATAAGTTTTTCAATAACTACATACCTTGTCAAGATTTTGAAATAGTTCAAAATGAAACAGTCAAAGAAAGAGTTCTTGCCTGTGTTGCAAAGGTGTGAAATTGAGTAAGACTCAAATCCCGACCATAGCAGAAAATAGAAAAGAATGAAAATCATTCTCTATGCCTCAGTCATAGGTTCTATAAAGTATGCTATGCTATGTACCAGACCTATTGTATACCTTGCTCTGAATTTGGCAAAGGAGTACAATAGTGATCTAGGAGTAGATCACTGCACATTGGTCAAGAATATCCTCAGTGAGGACTAAGGACATATTTCTCGATTATGGAGGTGATAAAAGAGCCCGTCGTAAAGAGTTACATCGGTGCAAGCTTTCACACCGATCCAGATGACTCTAAGTCTCAATCTGGATACATATTGAAAGTGGGAGCAATTAGCTAGAGTAGCTCCGTGCAGAGCATTGTAGTCATAGAATATTTGCAAAATACATACGGCTCTGAATGTGACAGATCCGTTGACTAAGCTTCTCTCATGAGCAAAACATGATCACACCTTAGTACTCTTTGGGTGTTAATCACATAGCGATGTGAACTAGATTATTGACTCTAGTAAACCCTTTGAGTGTTGGTCACATGACGATGTGAACTATGGGTGTTAATCATATACAGATATGAATATTGGTGTTAAATCACATGGTGATGTGAACTAGATTATTGACTCTAGTGCAAGTGGGAGACTGAAGGAAATATGCCCTAGAGGCAATAATAAAGTTATTATTTATTTCCTTATTTCATGATAAATGTTTATTATTCATGCTAGAATTGTATTAACCGAAACATAATACATGTGTGAATACATAGACAAACATAGTGTCACTAGTATGCCTCTACTTGACTAGCTCGTGAATCAAAGACGGTTAAGTTTCCTAGCCATAGACATGAGTTATCATTTGATTAACGGGATCACATCATTAGGAGAATGATGTGATTGACTTGACCCATTCTGTTAGCTTAGCACTTGATCGTTTAGTATGTTGCTATTGCTTTCTTCATGACTTATACATGTTCCTATGACTATGAGATTATGCAACTCCCGTTTACCGGAGAAACACTTTGTGTGCGACCAAACGTCACAACGTAACTGGGTGATTATAAAGGAGCTCTACAGGTGTATCCAAAGGTACATGTTGAGTTGGCGTATTTCGAGATTAGGATTTGTCACTCCGATTGTCGGAGAGGTATCTCTGGGCCCTCTCGGTAATGCACAACACTATAAGCCTTGCAAGCAATGTGACTAATGAGTTAGTTGCGGGATGATGCATTACATAACGAGTAAAGAGACTTGCCGGTAACGAGATTGAACTAGGTATTGAGATACCGACGATCGAATCTCGGGTAAGTAACATACCGATGACAAAGGGAACAACGTATGTTGTTATGTGGTTTGACCGATAAAGATTTTCGTAGAATATGTAGGAGCCAATATAAGCATCCAGGTACCGCTATTGGTTATTGACCGGAGACGTGTCTCGGTCATGTCTACATTGTTCTCGAACCCGTAGGGTCCGCACGCTTAAGGTTTCGATGACAGTTATATTATGAGTTTATGAGTTTTGATGTACCGAAGGAGTTTGGAGTCCCGGATGAGATCGGGGACATGACGAGGAGTCTCGAAATGGTCGAGACGTAAAGATCGATATATTGGACGACTATATTCGGTCATCGTAAGGGTTCCGAGTGATTCGGGTATTTTCGGGGGTACCGGAGAGTTACGGGAATACGAGGAAGAAGCAATGGGCCTCATGGGCCAAGTGGTGGAAGAGAGGAGGCAGGGCGCGCGGCTCCCCTAGACCAAACCGAATTGGACTAGGGGGCCAGCCCCCCTTTCCTCCTTTTCCTCCCTCTCATTCCTTCTCCTTCTCCTTCCCTTCCTTCCCCTCTCCTACTTGGACTAGGAAAGAGGGGGGAATCCTACTTGGAGTAGGATTGCCCCCCTTGGGCGCGCCTCCTCCCCTTGGCCGGCCATCTCCTCCTCCCCTTCTTTATATACGAGGGTAGGGGGGCACCTCTAGACACAACAATTGATCTCTCGATCTCTTAGTCGTGTGCGGTGCCCCCCTCCACCATAGTCCTCGATAATATTGTAGCGGTGCTTAGGCGAAGCCCTGTGACGGTAGAACATCAAGATCGTCACCACGTCGTCGTGCTGACGGAACTCTTCCCCGACACCCTGCTGGATCGGAGTCCGGGGATCGTCATCGAGCTGAACGTGTGCTAGAACTCGGAGGTGCTGTAGTTTCGGTGCTTGATCGGTCAGGCCGTGAAGACGTACGACTACATCAACCGCGTTGTTCTAACGCTTCCGTTTTCGGTCTACGAGGATACGTGGACAACACTCTCCCCTCTCGTTGCTATGCATCACCATGATCTTGCGTGTGCGTAGGAAAATTTTGAAATTACTACGTTCCCCAATAGAAACCCCTAAATTAACCCTACAAAACCCCCCAACCCCCCCCCCTTTCAGAGAAAAAAAACAAAAAACCCAGCCCCTGAAATGCTGACACGTGGAAGCTTTTTGGTCCCGCTTGGTGGCACCAAGCAGGACAAAAGGCCCGCCTGCCTGGGCAAGCGGCAGCGGCCACGTGGAGCCCCATCTGTCCCGGTTCCTGGGCGAACCGGGACTAAAGGGACAGGGCTTTAGTAACGATCCTTTAGTCCGGTTCAGGAACCGGGACAAATGGCACTCACGAACTGGGACGAATAGGGGTTTTTCTACTAGTGTTTGTTGTTTTTTCTAACATAGTGTAAGTTTCATGTTGAACGATGTCCAAGAACAAGGTCGCAAGTGCGACATGAGTTATATGCGCGCGTGTAAATTTATTGGGAGAAAGATAGTCTAAGAAAAAATTGGCGCTCCAAAAAATGTGTCTTAGAGTACCAGTTCGGATTATTTTTGCACGGCCACAATGCATGTGTTTCTTCCTTTTTCATGACTTTGCAAGCGTGTATTTAAAATACACGAAGACACAAAATCTAAAAAAAACATGTTTAAAAAAATTAAACACATTTTGAAAGATTTTACTGTTCACAATGGTTAAGTCTCGCTGTCCATGACGTCGTCCCCTTGGCCGTCGTGTTTGGCTAGGCAATTCTCGGGGTCGTGTCATTGCACAGATATTACTGATCAAGTCAGCAAACTAGAAGGACACAAGTTTTGCAGGTAATTGCTGCTTCATCCTGGACCTTGCTACGCCGGTGCTCCGCTGGGCACTACTATTTCTATTGTGAAATCACGAGTCTCGGTGGTCCGTCACCCATTGCCGCGTGGGTCTCCGCCCGGTCAACAAAGCAACACAGCTCGCGCTTTCTCTCCCCCTCTCGCGTCCAAGGAAAGCAGGGGAGCTCACTCCACGTACCACTTCGAGCGGGTGTTGTTTCCATTTTCAGCTATCTTCCCCGGCACCGGAACTGTCACCGCGTCCGTTCCTCCCGGACGGCAAGGCTGGTCCCTTTACCTCGTCGCTTCCTCCTGGACGCGGAACATGGGAGGGAGCTCTTTAGCCTTTACCTCAGCTCCATCCTGGTCACTCCATCCCCCATTCGCCTCCCTAGATCATCGCTCCTAGCCAGCCATTTCGCCCTCTCTGATGGAGGATCGTCATCCATGGAAATCTCGTCCATGGAGTTCTTCCTCCTCGGCTTCATGTTCGGGGGTCTGCTAGTGTGCGTTTCGTTGGCCTTGTTCGGGTTCGCGCGCGTGGATTTCTGGCTGGACGGCGCGGCCCTCCGGCTGGTCGCCGCGGCTCGGGCACTGGGCGGGTGGTGGCGCCGGGCCGTGCTGCTGCTGCGGCCGATGCGCCTCCGCGCCATGTGAGGTGAAGTCGTGGGGCTGTGTCCCTTCGCCCCCAGCCCCAGGAGAGCTTCTTCAGTTACTCATTCCGTCCCATAACGTAAAATGTTTTTTTGACACTAATTGGTGTTAAAAAATGTCTTACATTATGGAACGGAGGGAGTAGCAAATAGCAGTAGACTAGGGTTTATGTAGAATCGTAATCGCTAATGAGCAGTCCCTGAACCTGTGAACGTGCTATGCTCCCGAACTGTACTGATGTGGTATATGACAGCACCAGGCTGTTTAATCCGACTTCTGAAAATGTTGTGCTATGCTGCTTTCGTCGTCAGCTTGCTTTACGTACAGTTAAATATCTTGCAACCGTCGATCAGAACTTCTTTGAAAAGATTGTTTTTGTTCCAACTCTAACATATTTTTCTTTTCTTTGCCAAGACAATCCAACAACAAATTAATAGCCTTCACATGCCGCAGTTTGCAATCGATCACTTCAGCAAACGGACCATAATGTGCAAAATCATTTCAACCAGAGTATATATGCTAACTAAGGCATCCAGGCAAGCAGGGAGCTGGTAATGTGTTGGAGCCCTTCGTCATGATTCATGAGCACAAAAGCCTCTCTGTGACCGGACGCAAAGACGCCGGCCTGAATTGGAGATTGCATCTGATCTCTAGCTTGGCCTAGCATAGGCCGTACTTGGCGTGTCACAGTTGGAGCATTTTTTGGCCGATAGGGTATGCGGCCAGACAAGTACATGGGATGAAAATAGGAAGAGAGATTTATCAAGGTTTGGACCCTCGTTGAAGAGTTAATATCTTACTCTTTGCTCCTGTATATTGCTTGTGTATAAGGGTTACAATGATAAGGGATTGAGCAAAAACCTCTAAGGATTTGTGTCTCGACATCTAACTTAGCACCGGCTTATATGGGTACCGGGTCTAGGGTTACACGATCCTGGTCGGCTTGGAGGAGTCATCCTGGACGCCGGCCGTCTTGTCGTGTACTCCAATTTTGTGGGTCCACCTTGTTATAGGGTCACGGGTCGGGTTAATCAGCCTAGGGCATAACCAACCTAGGGGGCCCAGGCCGGCCTACTCAGGCTAGCTTCCGGTTCAGTGAGGCATCCCTGAGCCGTAACAGTGTCAACCATCATACTTGAAGCAGTGACGTCGAAAGACTTGTGGATTTGAAATGTTTTATTTGGCATGCCTGGTTCTCACAATGATATCAATGTGCACCAGCGATCATCGTTGTTCAACGAGCACAACTATAAGATGAGAGACTACCTTACCGATGGTATCTACACTCGGTGGGCAATGTTTGTGAAGAATATATCCAAGCCGGGAGGTTAGAAACAATGTCTCTTTGCACAATTGTAAGAGGGTGCTAGGAAGGATGTGCAGAGGGTGTTAAGGGTGCTCCAAACTTGTTGGGTATTGTTCATGGAGCTGCAATGATGTGTGAACAGAAGATATTGTAGCAGTTGATGACATGTTGTGTAATCTTGTACAACATGATTCTGGAGGATGAGTGTGGAGGGGAGCCCGCACACATGATTTTGAGAAGCCCGGAGTACATGTCCGCCTCCCGGAACAAGATGCGAAACATATACTGAACTTTCTAGAGATGCATCAACAACTTATGAAGCATATATAGACCCACACTGAAAATCAATAGATTTTATGTTTGAATTGCGCACTCCAAATAGATTTTATGTTCGAACTATGCATTTTTATATACAAATGTGCGATATCTTTGTATCTTTGAAGGGTTGACGTGCATGTATTTACATGGATTTAAAATTTCGAAGGTGAAAGTTACAATTGCAAAAAAAAAAAGACATTTGTGCGGCGGGTTCGGCGTGCGTCAACATTTAGGGACTTGGATTTGGCTACTCAGGTTGTAAATGCTCTTACCCACACGGCTGTACGCATGTAGCCCACTCTCTGACCCTCTCGTGTCCAAGGAAAGCAGAGGAGCTGTCTTCACGTACGAGTTTGAGGGACTGGGATCCAGTGACTTGCCTCTAGCAAGTCACGTTGTAACTGGCCCCCTCTCATCTGCCGTCCAATACAGATCCAACGCATGAGATTGGCCCAAAGCAAAACAGCCCACACCTACAGACTTGGCAAAAGCACAACTGCACAAGCATAGAAACAGGGCCGACATGGCACTCAAACCTCTTCAGATTGCCCATTTTCACAAATTCTAATGCTAGTACATAATGACAACAGCAGCAAAGCACCAAGATATTCCAAATTACATATTTCACAGCCACATTTGGCTTAATAAAAACACGAGAAAACTGTCCAAATTGCATATTATGTACGGCAGCAACACAACACTGGAACCTGTCCAAATTGTATGGTTCTCAGCCTACACTTGCAGGATTAGTGAATACAGAAGAAACAATGCCAGTAAAGTAATGGAACCTTTTCAAACTGGACAATTTTGACACTGAACACTGGATATATTAGGCCAGTATACTTGTACACTTGGCTATAGTTTAATCCAAAGAGTGAACCATATGCACACACGAGGAGAGATAGGCCACATTAGACCGATTCTAGCAGTACTCAGCATCCAAATTATGCAACAACAGTCTTGCTACTGGACAATCACCGGAGTACATAGATTAGGCTGTTTCACTTGTACACTTAGGCCACAAAAGATTATAGTTAGCCCCAAAATACTATTCTTAACTCTGTCCAAAATACTAGTATCTAATAGACTTGCACATGCTAAAATAAAATCATGATCATCACAAGGTTTGCGCTTTGGCTCACGATCAGTTTGCGCTTTCCTTCTAGTGCCCACATTGGAACACACAAATCTGTGTGAAGTCGCTTTTCCATCAAATTTGCTTAAGTCAATGCATCTTTTCCTCACCATATTCTACCCAAAACACCGAAGCCTCATCCGAATCTATGAACCTCATACCAACTTGAGGTGTCATCTTGCCAATTTCTGCCATTGCACAACACTTTCAAAAATGCATAACACCCGAATTCTGCCAAAATTCAAAACAACATGTATAATTAGTGGTCGACCGATCTGCTTATTAAACAACGCAAGAGGACAAACACGGATACAAAAAATGAAGCATTGGAATCTTCTAAATTGAAATGCATACTGCCATCAGTACATATACAGGATTGGGTTTCATGTGCACATTACTTAACAAAAATGGCAGCGAAGCAGAAAATGTGCAGGTTTTCTTGCCCTGTCTGATTTGTTACTTGTTACTAAATCAAACAAAGTTTCAGACATGGGATGTTGTATACTTGTTACTAATCAAACAACAATGCAGAGAAGCTATCTTGTAGTATACGGAGTACTTCCATTGCACCATGAGAGATAAGCTACAATTTCAGAAAGGCGAGTCAAGATGCTGCAGATATGCAATTTATTAAGATAAAAAAAAAAAGCAGTCAAGCAGAACATTTAGTGCATTTATACAGCTGATCTGGTGTACCAGTAAGAACAACTTCAGCCAAAGTAAAAATTCAGAAAATGTTGCAGTCTGAATATGAACAACGGGGACTCACGACAGAATCATCCGGAGAGGTTCCCGTCGAATCGCCCGGTGCAGTGCCAGCGGATCTCCTCCCTCCTCTGCAGCGACGCCGGAGCCCCTCGTCGCTCTCCTCCATGGAAGCGTAGCTCCTCCTCCGCGACGGCGCCGAGCTGCCTCGCTTCCAGGGGCACTTGCGCAGCTTTCCTCTCTCTCCCTAGACTCTCCCCTGCGTGCCGGCTCGCCTTCCTCTCCTCCGCGACGGAGACGGTCGCCCTCAACCCTCTCGTCCGCGCCGCGGCCTCCCGCCAAATCCCTAGCTTCTGCCCGCCACCCTCGTCCGTCCCTGTTAGCTGTGGCTTGGTTTCACTTGGGCCAATCTCACACGTTGGATCTACATTGGATGGCAGATGAGAGGGGGCCAGTTACAACGTGACTTGCAATAGGCAAGTCACTGGATCTCAGTCCGAGTTTGAGGGGGTGTGGTTTCCAGTTTCAGCTATCTTCCCCGGCACAACAGCTGGTGAGGAACGATGATCTGCCCATAAATAAAGCAAACTACTTATTCAACATGAAGCAGATTTTTCTTATACCCCAAAGTATTCGTTGAGCAGACATTACGCCACGCCCTAACCACGCTGTGCACTCCTCTTTCCACGCTGTGCAAAACTGGGAATTAAACCCCAGGGCAACGGGCTACAACAGCACACAGCTTTGTAGATATCCCGTTGCTGTTTCAGCGTAGCAAGACTAGACCTCGCCGCGCCGTGCTCCTCATTCGTGTGCTCCCCTACTCTGCTGGGCACTGTTTCTACGCGAATCACGAGTCCCTTGTTCGTCGCTCATTGCCGCGTAGGTCTCCGCCCGGCCGGCCAACAAGCAATCTGGCATTGCTTACCCACCCGCACCTCACGGACGTACTCCACTCAGCTAGCGCTCTCTGTCCCCACTCACTCTCACCCTCTAATGTCGAAGGAAAGCAGAGGAGGTCACCTTGTTTCCAGTTCCAGCTATCTTCCCCGGCAACCGGAATTGTCACGGTGTCAGTCTTTCCCGGATGGGGAGGCCGGCGCTTTTATTACCTCGTCGGTTCCTCCTTGAACACAACGCGGAGCTCCATCTTGGCCACTCCACCCACCCCCATTCTTCACCTCCCTAGCTCATCCCTCCTAGCTAGCTTTTCGTTCTCTCTTCGACCAAGGATCGATCGTCCATAGAGGTCTGGTGCGTCTTCGGCTCCTTGGTCATCTTCATGCTCGGGATGCTCTCGATCGATTGGATCGGGTTCGAGCGCGTGGATCGGTGGGTGGTCGGCGCGGCCCGAGCATTGCGCGGCTGGTGGTCGGGCCGTGCTGCCGCTGCTGCAGCCGATGCGCCTCCACGCCATGTGAACGCCAGGTCAAGGTGCCGTGTCCCTCCCTTCACCCCCGGAAGAGCGTCTGTGCCTCTGTGGTGTCTTTATATCTGACAGACCGAAATTACAAGCGGGCGGCTAGCAGCATTTACCTTGCCCTTGGCTAAGTTTATCTGAACTCCTATAGCTAGTGGGCAGTGCCTGAACCTCTGAACTCGCTTATGCTTCCTTCTGAGCTACTAGTATATGTATGCTGCTATGATCATGAGCTTGTTTGATTCGACTTCTGAAAATGATGTGCTATATATGCTGCTATGATCACGAGGTTGCTTTACGTCCAGTTGTTAGATGTCCGGTTATACCAACGATCAAAAACTTTTATTTGAAGAAATTGGTTTTGGTCCAACTCCAACATCTTTTTCTTTTCTTTGTCAAGACAACTCCCACATCAAAATACTACTCCCTCCCCTCCGAAATGTAAGTCTTTTTAAGATTCCAATAAAAGACTACATACGGAGCAAAATGAGTGAATCTGCACTCTAAAATATGTTTATATACATCCGTATGCCATAATGAAATTTGTAAAAAGACTTCACTTCCGCTTCGGTGCAACCCCCTAAACACATCAACCGATGAGATTTATCCATACCCCTTCATAAGAAAGGGTAGGATGGCCTTTTTTCTAAAATACGTCGCCCGCCCGCCGAAATATATACGCCGTACGCATATTGGGCCGGCCCATTGACGACGGCTGTAGGGACTGTGGTGTTCACGGATGTAAAAGTTCACAAAACAAATAGGAATCAAACCACAGACCTCTTGCTCGTGAGGATAAGAGGCATACCACTTGAGCTGTACAAGTGTTTGTGAAAATTAAAAAGCGTACTAATTTAAGAATTAGTCCGTCCGGATTTATTGGGCAGACAGGATTGCCAAGACCAAGGCACATCGGGGCCAGTTTTTTGTAGTATTGAATATGCCCAATTAGTGAGCAGGATTGAAGGATATTAACTGTTGTAAATTAATTGCCAAATTGACACGCATCTCCCAATGCTCTCGCATGCATTGCTTTTTTTTTTGACCATACGCATATATATTGGCTGCATGGCCCATGGCCCTCATAGCGCAACTTTCGCTTAACAACTTGTGGAAGACGCCGCAAGTTAGGATTCATGCTGCAGGAGGTGTAAATAGCTCCTTTTCTAAGACCCGCCACAAAAAACTCCTTTACTAAGGGAGTTTTTTTTGTCATTCGCTATATAGCTATTTTTGGCTCAAATTCATCATTAGCTCTTTTTCAGGGAAAATAGTCTTTTTTATAGAATCTGTTTCCTATATGACGCGTGTCGCGTCAGGTTGTCGAGCATCCGCACAGTGGTTCACGAGCGAGCAATGATCTGGGCCGGCCTTTTACGCGTTCAGCTGTTTTTTTTTTCTGTTTTGGAACCTTATAGGACGCTCATAAACCGGGTTTTTTCCTTGTAATTTTCTTATTTTTCTCTCCTTTTCTTTTTTCATTCTCTTTTTTCAACTCTGAATTAAAAAAATCATGTTTTTCAAAAATTATACTAAAATTTAAAATTTATTCGGGAGTTTCAAAAAATGTTCCCATTTTCTAAGAACCGGTCGTGTTTCCAAAGATAGTCATGCTTTCAAATTTGTTCAGGTGTCCCAAAAAATGTTTGCATTACCAAAAGTCACAAATTTTAAAAATTGTTTGTTTCCAAATTTGTTCAGGAATTTAGAAATATTCCTGCTTTAAAAAATTGTTCACATTTTCAAGTTCTGTTAAGAGTTTCAAAAAAAAAATTCCAGTTTTAGAATGTTTCCATATATTCAACAAAATGTTTGCGTTCTTATAAAATGTTTGAGTTTTATAAAAATTTGTTCACAAAATTTTAAAAGTGTTCAGGTTTCATAGAACATTCAAACATGATTTTTTTTAAATCACGATTTTTTTTCCAAAAAAGTGAGGAGTTTCTGAAGTTTTTGGATTTTATTTTGGAAAATGCGAACAATTTCTAGAAACACGAACATCTTTTGAATTTGTGAAGAAAAATTCAGGATCGAGAATTTTTTTTGGAATTTCAAACAAATTTACAAAAACACAAAAAATGAAAAAGAAAATATTTGGATCTGCGCTTTTTCTGGTTCTTATATACTTGTGTTGCTATGCATTCACTAGTGCTCGTTATTTCTACTGGCTAGCATGACTCGCTCGTTAGTTGTAGATCTCGTGTTTGATCCTCATTAGCGCACGATTTTTTTACGAATGTGTATTCGCTGTAGTGCTCATCGCTCCTCCATACGCATCCGCTTGCTTTAGCTCGTGCGCCAGTCGGGCTGCCTATGGGTTTGTCCGACAATTTGCCGCTTTACGGCAGACAGGAGCTCCCGGGAAAAACAATCATCATTAACTTTTGTGCCGCCATGTAGTTAACACGAACGAGGAAAGCCTATCTATTCCCCTTGAAGAACAAGCCCATATTTGTCCCTGAAGGCTTCTACGTGTACTCCAAATGGTCTTATATTATGGGACGAAGGGAGTAGTGTTGTTGATCCATCACACCTGCAACGTAAGATAGTTCTATATCACGAACACCCAATCAAGCATGGTGGATCCTGAATACATCGGTGGAACTTAGTGCCCGTATTTTGAAAGTCATACCCCCTTGGTGTACAGCGTGATTTCAACGGAAACAATAGCTCATATGGTACTATTTTACGCGCTCATTCATATACACCAATGTTTACTCATAAGGGGGGAGGCACATGGTGAATATCTATAGTGCTACTTTAGATGTTGCGAGCTACACCCTATGATCATAAATGTAAGACGGTTTGTCAGCTCAGTCAAAATTAAAACTGCCAAAATATCTTACATTTAGAAACAAAGGTAGTAATTCGGAAGAACTCTTGGAAGCATTTGCTTCGGGTGACAAGAAAGATTTCCCAATGTCAAAAACTTCTGAATTTCGAACTCGTGTAAATGTCCATGTCCTTCTACACATCTAAATTTTATTGGGAAAAAGAATTTATGTGGCTTGTGTAACCGGAAACAAAAGTACTCCGAAAAAGGGATTTTTAGAGCACTGCTTTTTGTTGTCCTCACTTCGGGCACAATACGTGTCTTTCCCATGAAACTTTGCAAGCGTGTAAAATACACAAACACGAACACTGTATTTTTCTTTACATTCTATCAATTTTATTGTTTACAATAGTCCCGCTGCCCAAAACGCCATCCCCTTGGCCGCCATGTTTGGCAAGGCAATTCTCAGAATCATGCATGCAGTTGCACATATATTTTATCGGTCAATATTAAAACGTACTACCGGTCAATACAGAAGGATCTTACCCTCAATCAAAAATAAATTGCCCCATCCCACACAAAAAAATCAAGAATAAAATGTACCGGTGCTGACGCACAGTTTGACAGGTGTACGTACGTAAGGAGCCTCTGCCTCGTCCCCCGTTGATCTCTCTGCCCGGATCACATGCGAGCTTATCTATCCACTGGCAGGCATGCCACGAGGAGAGAGCGCGCAAGCAAGCATGCATGATTGTGTCAAGCCTATCATGCATGCCATGCATACGGGATTCAACAACATTTGAACGGTCTCCCTCCCCTCCCACCTTGCGCCAGGTAGTTTATTCGATTCGATCGGGTTCCCTTGATTAACCGGCCACTCCTCCCCTAGCCCGGCTCCCTCGCCAACCCTACCCTACCATACCCAGCATCATTCTGCACGAAAAGGGATTTCAGTTCAGGTGGATGGATCGACCGGTCCGCCGTGATCCTTCCTCCCATGTTATTACCACAGGGCACAGGCTAGCTCGCTCCTACATCACGTAGTGATGATGCGATAACGTGGGCGCGAATAAGAGTTAATGTAGTTATCGCAGCTGCACCATCAGCGCATTAATGCATGCATTCATATAGAATTGGTTTAACTGAACCAGCCTCTTGCAGTTGCAGGCCGGTACAGTGCAAGCTAACGTAGAATTTATCGGGATGTGACGGGAGAGTTGGCTAGATCGACGAGGCGACAGAATATACACTGGCACACTATACCTTGAGACTGAAGACAAGTTAGTGTAGTAGTATACAGTATGCACGCATGTTCCCACCGGCGGCCGAACCGGGCGACAGAGGAGGAGACGCGGCGTGCGCTGTAACCCGCGTACACCACCTCTGTAAAGCAGAGCATACGACGCCACGGAACGGAACGCGACGGTCCAAGGAGCCACGGCCGCTGCCAGGCGGTGGTCTCTCCGGCCCTCCGTTCCTCCTCCCAAAAGGCATATTCTACGGCCGGCCGGCGGAAACCACTTGTTTTTGCCTAGCTAGCTGGGGAGGGGCGAGGCTCGCTTTCTGCTGCCCGGATTACTCCCCACCCCAACCCTTTTCCCTCCCTATCTCTCTGTACCCGGCGGTGGAAGGAAGGCCTTTTGCAAAGCAAATTTGCTGCTCACTGCAGTCCCTCTCGGCTCTGCTGGCTCAGTCTTCACAGATCTTTATCCTCGGCCACCCTTATCCTTCTCACATTCTTGGCCCATATATCCTCCCTTTCTTTACACTTTGCAGTATAGACTCTCTTTTTCCCCCTTTTCCTCCCGGTAGTGGACATAACGGACTGTCAGCCTCAGGGGCCCACCAGAGAACACGCAGGAAAACACACAACTATCAAATGTTTCCACGATCAATTGCTTATTTGCTTGCACACAAAACACTGTTGTCTCTCTCTCTCTCCGTGTTATTTTTATTTTACGGTTACGTAGTCGTACTCCATCACATGCTGTCGTCCTTAACCCCACCCACTGGCTAAATGCTAATCATTCAGGTGAAGCCCCTGCTCAAGCAACGCTAGATAGACAATTATACGCGGGCACTGCCTTGAACAGTGAGCAACCAAGCGCCGTACCGTACGCACTGTACGTGCCATCACGCCGTGTTTAGCTGCAAAAGACGCACGGGGAGACATGATGGCGCCCAGTGGCGACGCAGCTTTACCGGGTGTTTTCAAACCCAAGCAAAGCTTTGCTCGATCTCATCTCCCTTTGGCACCAGTCATCGAGTTGAGGACAGCGACCATGCATGCATGCAGCTTTAGCCGGCTAGCTAATTTGAGCCTTTTCTATACGCCTGTCTGCCTAATCCGTATTTTTGCAAGTTTGCAACCCTCATCTTCTACTCGACGCCAAGAATGGTGTAAATTTTACTCGACTCAAAGTTACATATAGGCAGTACTGCGTGCGTGCATTTGTTTTGGTGCGAGCGAATTAAGAGCTTTTCTGTACGCACAAAAAAAGGGTGCAAAGATGCACTGCTATGTGGGAACGTATCCTGTGCACCCACGCTTGTGGTGCTACCGGTGCACCAGTGCCGTAGAACATTTTTGTAATCTGAAAAGAAAATCTAACACATTGATACAATCATCAATGTATGTTGTCACAAAAGTCGAAACATTTCTTGGGATACAAAAAATGGAATTTTTGACATCAATGTGATAATGGGTCAAATCTAAAGCCCAACTTATGTTATGCACTACTCAGTGTTGAATTTGTCATTCTTGTTTTCCGAGCTATGTTTCGAATTTTGACTTGAAATTTTGTGACAACCAATGCACCGGATATTTTGAACATTTTCGAGTTTCTATGGATCGCTGGTTGTTTCAGGATTTTTTTGAACATTTTAAAATGTGCAACGTGAGTTCGGTGCACCGCACCACAAGCACCGATGCACCAGATATTCTCCCACTAGTATGTGGCATGGAATTGGCAGGCGCAGCAGGATGTTTGATTTCCACGCGCGTGCACAGAATGATTTACAGGCAATAAAGAATAACCGCCGAGGCTGAATCGGCTGATTTGATCTGGTATTCAAAGATCATGATGACAAACACACTGTTATTAATACTAATAAAAGAAAATATATTTTTCCATCTGATAATAAGCAGAGGACAAAATTAGATGGAGGTGGGCATGGCATGGTTAGGAAAAGTAAAATGAGGCCTTTTCTCTTGGGACTTTTCTCTTCCCTTTTTCAAATGTTCACCTGCCATTATTTGTGCCATGAATACTGCATGGTCCAGGTTATAAGAATTAATGTAGTACTACTAGGAATTTTCTGTTGCTGTCTAACGCGGTGCCTGCCAAAGGTTTCGCTCGGTTTGGTCTGGTAACAGCTCATCCATCGGCCCGCTGCCGACGAAACAATACTAACTTAATTAATCACCCCGCACATGCTGCCCCCGTTGGCCTTGTATGGGTGACTGGAGACTTTGTTTCTCGGCGTTTGGTTGTTGAACCTGTCTTTTGCTGTCGGTATTGTGATAACTTTGTAAGTTTGGTTTTCAGTAATGAAAATCGGAAGGGGAGAACCCTTCTTTGATCAAACAAAAATCACCCCGCACAAACCAGCAGCACACCTGCCAAGCCAAAGCATATGCACGTTCCAGACCAACTGACCACCGTCGCGGTGCACCGATGACAAAATGAACCTATTACCACCTGATCGCGCAGCGAAACTTCCTAAACACTTCACAGCGACGACACAAGGGAATCAAATGTGTGTGTGCGCGCGCATATGTGCCAGAGATTAACAATTGATTCGTAACAATCATGCTTAATCCTCACGAAAATCGCACTCTTTCCGCGTTTCCGCATCCCGGGCGGGCGGCGCATAATGAATGAATGCGGCCATGAGCCCGATCAGATTAAGTAATCGCCGAGGACAGCTACCAGGCCGCACCCAACACATGGCCGGATGCTGATTGCGAGTTAAGCTTGGTCGTTATTTCACTGATATCATGCAAAATTCCATGCAGGATGATTTTATTTTCCAGCTCAGGATTCGGGAGGAAGGGAGGAGGTATATTTGACTTGCGCAGGTCCAATCATGCCTTTCTTTCCCGCTGGCCCCCTCTACGAAACGAAACTGGAGCCGTATCCTCTGTGGCCTGACCTAGCGCTGATTAAGCTTCACGTTCTTCCTTTTTTTTCCACCCCGCTTGTAGTAGTAGTATCCTTTTTGGCACCACTGGCGTCTCTGTCATGGACAACTCGGACCTTGATGGCGAGAAACTCCAAGCCCCGAAGCCCATCACTCTCCCGGATCGGCTGATTAGTGCGGCGCGCCGAGTCATTTTCATAGCCCTGTTTCCTCCTAACAACAAGCATTCCGGATCAAATAATCTCCCACGTAGTACTACCATCAACATTTATTTTCTCATTTTTCTGCCATCCTTAATAAAGCATAAAAGAGTCATGTAAAATGCGTGTTTTTTAACAAAAAACCTAACCAAGCAAACCGTCTTCAGAAAAATCAGGACAAACGTCTTCAGGAATCACTGCATTTTTGTTCTTTTTGCATGGTCAGGGGGGGCAGGAGAAACATGTCCTGTACTACATCGGCAGTGTTATTAGGCCTTCCCTTCGGATGTGTTCGAGGGATAAAAACTCCCCCCTGATCTACTCCACCTGGTAGTTAGTACAGTAGTACACAAAGTTTATCATTGGACATGTGGACAGGCTCCTGAATCTAAGCTCCGTGTCTTGCTAAAACTGAAAGGTACTACCGAAAAAAATACTGCTGCTGCTGCACTCCAACTATCCCTGCTAATTATCATCATGCCATGCCATCATTCACCTTGATTTCGCTTGTAAACTTCCGTTGAGTTGTTTCTGAATTTTTTATCTACTGTTGAGTGGTCTGAGGAAAGCATGGGGAGGTAGAAAAAAAAAGAGGGCATGGAAAGAAGGCGAGGGCAGCGCAGGTGAGCTGGAGGAAAGGGGTCAAAGTCTGAAACAGCCTCGCCTCACCTAGGGGCATGTGGGGCGCTTGCTTTCCTACCGGTACCCGGTGTCTGCACACATCATTTGCTTAGATTCCTTTTTATCTCTTTTGCCATCTTGATTTGGGAGGCCATTATTATTATTTTTGCCTTCTTGATTGTTTACAACTTTGCTGGTGTTTTCTATATAGTACTTCTTTCGTGCCTAAATATTTGTCTTTTTAGAGATTTCAACAATTGACTACATACGGAGCAAAATGAGTGAATCTACACTCTAAAATATGTCTATATACATCCGTATGTGGTAGTCCATTTGAAATCTCTAAAAAGACAAATATTTAGAAACGGAGAGAGTACTACACTTCAGCATGATTCTGATTTTTTTTTGAGAATCCTTTTTTTTCATTCTTGAATAGGTGTCATATATCAGAAAGTAAACAACCCAGAATGAAAAAATCTTCACTATTTGTTGAATTGAGGGTTTGGATTGTAATGAGTGTGACATGTGATTTGGTGCCATCCATTTATAACCAAATTTGTTTCCAAGCGCTTTCCACATTCCTAGCATTTGTGTTGACATCATGTGATGCACCTTGTCTGCTAACACTCGAGACATTTTCTTCTCTCATAAAACCAGAAAAAAGATCCAGCACGCAGGGGCCGACTACAGGTCACCCTGCATCTTGTGTAATTTTTTCTTCATGACCCAACACATTGCCGTCCAGTAGTAAAAACTGGATGTAAAACACATGAAACAAACACATGAAACCGCTAAAATTAGTTTCTTTTTAGGTTAGAGAAACTCATTATACAAGTTGCTTCTAGCTACAAAAGTGCTAAGTACGTAACAGACTAACATATAACCACTGGTCAATCCACATCCATAAGAGTAGGGATAATTCTATACTATAGTTTACACAGTGACAGGCAAGTAAACAGCGGGTCACAGCCACTTGTAACTTTCCAGTCTGTACTGGACACCTCTCTCCGCTCTCGCCGTTATTATTACCATCCATCCCCTCCCGTTTCCAAAAATTTGGCCTTTCTCAGAGCACATCTCCTCCACCCCCACCCCCACCCCCCAGACCTCTCCCACACCCACGCGCAGGCGCTCCAGCCCTCCAATGGCCGCCGCTGCCGCCCCCCGCCGCTGCTCCCAACCCTAACCCTAGCCGCAGCTTGCCTTCCCAGACCGCATCCATGGCCGCGCTCCACGTTCTTGTGCTCCTGCTGGTGTTCGGCGGTGGCGGCGGCGGCGCCAGAGGCGACGACGTGTCCGCGCTGCTCGAGTTCAAGAAGGGCATCTCGGACCGGCGGCGCGACCCGGTGCTGGGATCCTGGTCGCGGCCGGACGCGCCCGAGGCCGGCGCCGGCGGGGGCGCGTGCCCCGCGCGGTGGCGCGGCGTCGTGTGCGACGGCGGCGCCGTCGTCGCCGTCGCGCTCGACGGGCTCGGCCTCGCCGGGGAGCTCAAGGTGGGCACGCTCGCCGGCATGCGCGGCCTGCAGAACCTCTCCCTCGCCGGCAACGCCTTCTCCGGCCGCCTGCCCCCCGCCATCGGCTACCTCTCCTCGCTGCGCCACCTCGACCTCTCCGGCAACCGCTTCTACGGGCCCATCCCCGGCCGCCTCGCCGACCTCTCCGGCCTCGTCCACCTCAACCTCTCCTACAACAACTTCACCTCCGGCTTCCCCACCGATGGGATCCGGGAGCTCCAGAACCTGCGCCGCATCGACCTCCGCCGCAACTCCTTCTGGGGCAATGTCAGCGATCTGCTCGCCGAGCTCCGCAACGCCGAGCACATTGATCTCAGCGACAACCAGTTCACCGGGGCCGTCGATTTGGAGCTCGCCAGCCTGTCCAGCATCGGGAACACGGCCAGGTACATGAACCTCAGCCACAACAGGCTGGCCGGCGGCTTCTTCAGGAGCGACACCGTGGGGGCGTTCAAGAACCTGGAGGTCCTTGATTTGAGCAACACCGGGATTGCCGGGATGGTTCCGAAGCTCGATTCGTGGTTCTCACTGTCCGTCTTCAGGGTGGCTGGTAATGGCCTCTTTGGGATGATGCCTGAGACGCTCCTGCATAATTCGATGCGGCTTCTCGAGGTCGATCTCAGCCGGAACGGCTTCTCAGGTATCTCACCCTTTTCCCAGTGAGTTAATACATATATTGTTGAATTGTCACGATCTAATAGTAGCATGAATCTTAACCCAAGCTGGAATAGTGGTGATGTTGGTTCCCTGTTCCTTGAACTTTGGATGCCTTGCCAATGCTGATGGCCAGTGAGCTCCCAACAGTGTTGTACTTGGATCACAAGCACCGGGTTAGGTGCTTAGCATTGGTGGCATTCGCAACGCAAATGTTTCTAATGCCGGCAAATTCCTCGTGCACAGATTCTTTGCTGCATATTGAATCTGGATATGTCTGTTTGCTTGGAGGATTCCATGAGCATACCAAACATTTGGCTCTCGTGTGAATTTCGCATGTCGTTTTCTGCCAAAACATTTGTCGCGACTCGGAAAATCATGACATTTGCATTTGCATGCTGATGATCGGCAACCTTTTGCTCGCATGCATGACTAGCCTATAGCTTATTTTAACTTCTTTTTTTGGTCTTCTTCGTGAGCGGGTTTACAAGATGTCATGCTAGCAATAAATTTTATAGAAGTGTGGACTAGAATTACCCCGAAAAAACTGTTTGACTCTTGCATGCTTAGGAGGAAAATTGTCATGTTGACACCTCGTTTCTTCCGTGCTAGACTTGTTCCTGGATCTATTCCAGCTAAGTACATAGCTGATATGACTTTATGCAATGCGACTATTTCAGTGCTATCACAACAGATCATATGCTATTGCAAATATATAGGGACAGCTTTCATGACTAGTGTGCATGAGGTAGTTTGGAACTTTGAATAATTGCCATATGTCTACAGCTGTAAATTGTAATTGACTTGTGTGCCCTGTAATTTTGCAGGATCAGTGCCAGTTGTGAACTCTACGACTTTGAAAATGTTGAATCTCTCTTCAAATGTGCTATCAGGTTCATTACCAGGCACTGTTGGCAAGTGTGTCTCAGTTGATCTGAGTGGGAACCTGCTTTCTGGGGAATTAGCTATTTTGCGCTCTTGGGATGGCATAGTGGAGGTGATTGACTTGAGTTCAAACAAGCTGGAGGGGAGCTACCCGAATGATGCCTCTCAGTTTCAGAACTTAGTTACCCTGAAGTTGCGGAACAATTCGTTGAAGGGGTCTGTCCCTTCAGTGTTGGGAACCTATCAAAAGCTATCTTTACTTGATCTCAGTCTGAATGCACTTGGGGGGCCTGTTTTGCCTGTTTTTATTCTGTCGCCTACTCTTACAGTGTTGAACCTTTCTGGAAACAACTTCTCTGGGACTATTCCATTTCAGAGCCCTCATTCAACAGAGTCCATAATGCTTTCTTCTCAACCTTCTCTCAAGATTGTTGATCTGTCCAGCAATTCTTTATCTGGTCAGTTGCCACCAGAAATTTCTAACCTGCAAAGACTTGAATCCCTTACTCTTGCGATGAACGAGTTGTCTGGCGAGATACCAGATGAGATAAACAAGCTTCAAGGGTTGGAATATCTTGATCTATCTCACAATCATTTCAGTGGCAGAATTCCTGATATGCCTCAGGCTGATTTGAAGATGTTCAATGTATCTTACAATGATCTACGGGGAACTATTCCTAAAAGTCTTGAGAAGTTTCCCATAACTTGCTTTAGACCTGGAAATGACTTTCTAATTTTCCCAGATGGTCTGCCTGCTCCAAATAGTGGCGATGGTGGACTTGCACAGAGTCGAGCGTCTCAATCTCATGGACATAAGGCTGGTGTTAAAGTTGCAGTCATAGTTGGCTGCATTGGAGGTGTCTTGCTGGTGATCTTCATAGCATTGGCAATCTATGTGGTGAGGTCTCAAGAGCTTTGTGGAAGAAATGGATTTAGAGGCCAGATAACTCTCAGAGATCTAAAGCTGGGGAAATTAAGCCGTCCAAATCTATTCAAGAGTCCAAAAGATAATGTCATTCCAACTAAGACAAGTTTCTCAAATGACCATCTCTTAACATCTGCAGCTCGATCAATGTCTGCTCAGAAAGAGCTATTGGCTGAGGCTGCTGTTGAATATGGATATGCTGATCCAAAGGAAGTCGTCGAATCTACAAGCTCTGGTGTGACCGAGACCTCAGCTGCAGCATCTGTTCGGGAGTCTTCTCCTCGGTCTGCGTTGCCATCATCACCACATTTTCTTGATTCTAGATTCCATGAGGAACCTGTGACTTTTGAAGTGTATTCACCAGACCGGTTGGTTGGAGAGTTGATTTTCCTAGACAACACCTTAGTTTTCACAGCTGAAGACCTGTCCCGTGCTCCAGCAGAGGTTCTTGGAAGGAGCAGTCATGGTACAACGTACAAAGCAGCACTACAAAGCGGGCATGTCCTGACAGTGAAATGGTTGCGTGTTGGTCTTGTAAAGCATAAAAAGGAGTTCACTAAGGAGATAAAAAGGATTGGCACAATCAAGCATCCGAATATAATTTCATGGAGAGCGTTCTATTGGGGGCCAAAGGAGCAAGAAAGATTAATTATTTCTGACTATGTCAATGGCGATAGCTTGGCACTATACCTTTATGGTAACTATCTCATGCTCATTTCCTTTTGAATCTGCAACCTTTGAAATTATTCCTTGTTAGTTCGATGTACTTTGCCTTCTTGCAATGAAATATTTAAGACTCATCACCTCGGAATTTGTTCCTGCTGCTCTTTGTTCATATTATCATTGGATATGCGGCATGTAATTCCCAAGTCATTCATTTCTGCATACTGAACATTTCCTTCTGTAATTACTTACTGAAAATATGACCTTGCCTGTGCAGAGTCGACTCCTAGAAGATACTCCCGCCTGTCAGTCTGTCAACGGCTCAAGATTGCAATTGATCTGGCTCGTTGCCTCCAGTTCCTACACCATGAGAAGGGCCTTCCTCATGGCAACCTGAAGCCTACTAATATATTCCTGACCGGTCCTGACCTCTCTCCGAAGCTGGTTGATTACTGCCTCCATCGGTTCACGACTCCAAGCGGTATTGCCGAGCAGATACTGAATTTAGGAGCATTGGGGTACCGAGCCCCAGAGCTGGCAAACACGGCCAAGCCTATGCCGTCGTTCAAGGGCGACGTGTACGCGTTTGGCGTGGTGGTGTTGGAGATGTTGACGCGGAAGAGCGCGGGGGACATCATCTCGGGGCAGTCGGGCGCGGTGGATCTGACGGACTGGGTTCAGATGTGCAACAGGGAAGGGCGGGGGACTGACTGCTTCGACCGGGACATCGCCGGGTTGGAAGAGTCGCCGAGGGTGATGGACGAGCTGCTCGCCATCTCCCTCCGGTGCATTCTTCCTGTAAATGAGAGGCCTAACATGAAGACTGTCTGCGACGATTTGTGCGCCATAACAGCGTGAGCTTCCCCGCGTTTTTTTCTTTCTTTCATCAGTTCACCAGTGTACATGTAACCGATTTTTCTCGTCGTCGTCGTCGTGGTGCATCCCAAATCTTTTTTCTGTGGGTTTTCCAGAGCCCTGTAGGCAGGGTTTGTTTGATTGGTGACTCTTAGTGTAAAAAGAGGATTTGATCCCGTCCGTCCATTGATTGATTGATACCATTGCCATCCTGTCTTCTCCTTCCTTCCCCAGTTGGGGGATCCCCAGCATGTTGCCTGTTGGTATCCACTCGTCTATTTTTTTGTTTTCTTTTTGTGCAGAATCGGGTCCTGTGATGATCTGTGAAGTGCAGAGTGCTGTCCATGTTACCCGGCACTGTTGCTGCTGCAGCGTGCATGTGTTGATCTTCTCTTTCTTGTGTGAAGTTACTCTGGTCTGGCCTTTGGGTTTTAAACAAGGCACATGGTGGTGGTCTGGGGCGGCTACAGGTCGTGCCTGATGCCTAGTGCCCTCTGTAGCAACCAAACTGGCGCATGATTTATTGCGTTGGCGCCGGCCCATGGCCTCTGCGGCGCTTCAATGTTTGCTGTGGAGAGACAGGCAGCGCCATGTTCTCTTCTCCCAGGCCGGTGTGCTGTCTGATCAAACCGCCGAGAGCAGCCGGTAGACGGCGGTGGTGCCGCCGCCCTAGGTGCTCGGAACTGCCACCGGAGTCGTCGTCGCACGGTGAAATCGGCAGCCGGGCTGGTGGGGGTTGTGAGGTTTGGCTCCGAATCGAGCATTGGGAGGAAGATTTTGGTCCTTGGGTTGGAGGAGCGGAGGTGATATGGGCCATGGGGCCGGGCATGAATGATTTTGCTTCAGAACGCCTGCTGTGGTCCTCTGTCTGCACGCCACATGGGACGGAACGCGCAGATGCAGTTGGCGGTGATTGGCTGATCGCCCGCTTGTTAGTAGCTGCTCGAATTCGAATTCGTTTGCGTGCGAAGGTTCGGCTGGAACGATTTGATTGATTGCTCTGTCCATGCAGGGGCCAAGATCAGATCATCGTCTGCCGCGCACGTACTACTACGTCACCGTGAATGTTCCCTGTTGCGAGGCGGAGTGAATTCCTGCCGCCCACCCGAGTAAATGACGCGGGCGAGCGAGCTACACGCCATGAATGCGGCGGTCGCGAGCGCGGCGGCGAGCAACGGAGCACGTACGTACCACCACCAAACCCACCTCCGCTGCTGCCATGCCATCCTAATCTGCCATTGCCGAGAGTAGAGCGCGGGCAAGGGTTGGACGGTGTGCCCCTCCCTCCGATCCGTCGCTGCCTCGCTGGCGGGTTCGTCAGCCAAGCGAATTGATGGAACACCATAGGCAATAAAGATCATCTGATGAGTGCACAGTTTTTTTTTCTCTTGCTTGCACATTTTCCTTATACAGTACAGTACTTAGTATAAAGTTGAGTCATTTATTTTTGAACGGAGGGAGTAGTTCTGAAGCTGTAATACTTGTCGTTTCACATGAAATGAAACAGCGTAAAAGTTCAAGACTTTGTCGATGCAGCGGATACAACATTCAGACTTTGTCGATGCAGTCGATACAACATAGAATCAACACCTGCTGCGAGCACGTATACTTCTTGAATGATTCGCTGATGATCGATCAAATGAACCTGAAGTGCAAGCAAATACACTAGTGTCAAAAACGCTCTTATATTATGGGACGGAGGGAGTACTAGAGAAGTAGTAGTAACTGATTTCGTAGGGCATCTGCAACGGCGACTCGCAAATTTTTCTCCCGTATCCATCTATGGATGGGGGAGATCAGTCTGAGAAAACGGATGCGGAAGGTAGCCATCCAACGTTGCCCGCAATTTGAACTAACCGGCGGAATTCATGCAAACCGACCCATGGTCATCCAAATTCGAATAAAACTAGCACAAAGCATCCATATATAGCATGCAAATTAAGTCTAGTACAACAATGTCTCAAATTCGACTATATTAACTGGATGTCCAACAAGTTTTTCATCACCTGATCATGCAATGATTACCCCTCTGTCCTGTGGTACATCACAGCAGCGTGTGCGGGCTACATAAATATGTAGATGAACATTGAGTGAGCGAATCAATCAATCAATAAGTTGAGCAAGAGGGAGCAAAACTTACGATCTCGTCCTCTGCTGCGTGCAATGGCCACCTTGCCTCCAGCTGACGACCACGTTACAAAACTTGGTGATGCTGGTCTAGATAGCGTACCAGCGATACGATAACGACCTCACATTGTGTGCTTGAATGATGTACATGTCGTAGGGCGCAATGTGCTTTCGTTCGTGAAACGGTTCATGCACTTACTGCGAGAAGGTCTCCCCTCTGCTCCTGCCTACGAAATCCGCAGATATGACCAACCACGCATCGCACAACAACTCATCCTCCATGTTCGAGTAGCTCACCATCATTAGTACTCTAAAAAAATGACAAAGCGTTCGAAAATAAACTCAATGACATTTGACCGAACAGCTACCGCGCGTGGTGTTCGCCATGAAGGTTGTCGACTGGGGGCGGAGTGTACCTGGGTACAAACGGCTCTAGGGTGGACAACACCATCGTAGAGGCGAGTGGGCGTGTCGGTGTTGGTCACAAACGTCTGCCGATGCCTCTGTGGTGGCCGAAGGGCGTACAACAGCGGCGGCAGAGGTGAAGGCTGCAGATGAAAAGTATGGGAAAAAAGGGCTAAGTGGAAGGAAATGGGACCGTGAGGGGGGATTGGGTGGGCCGGGGTGTCGAAGTCTTACGTGTCTGCTGTCCGAACTCCCGCAAAGCTCCCCTCACTTTGTCTTCAATTTGCGGGAGATAGTGCGTACCGCCCGACGAACCGATATAGGCCCGTGTTGGATAACTTCCGCGGCCTTTACAGTGCGGCCAGGACGGCTTGAAGGTCGGCGTAGGAGATTTCGTTCGAACTTACTCCCTCCGTCCCATAATATAAGTGGGACGACATGAGTATAAAAGATTATATTATCTCTTATTTGTTTCAAATTATTTGTCTTAAATTTTTCTAGATATAGATGTACTAAAACTCGTTTAATTACGGTCATACCTAGACAAATTTAAGACAAGTAATTTGGGATAAAAGGAGTATAAGATTAGTAACCGATGCGAACCTCGAAAAATGCCAACGGAGGCCAAGCTCTAGGGAGCTCGGTATTTTGAAAACATCAAAAGTCATATTTTTTCAAAAAATTCAAAAAATATTCACGAAGACTTATATGATTTGCACATGCACGTGTGAGAGAATTATTTGAAAATTTTGTAATTTGAAGGCTGTACAAAAAAAGAATCCCGACCCAACAACAAAAAAAGCCGCCCATTTTAGAAATATGTTTTTTCTTTTTTCTGTATGCCACGTGTGGAAGAATATGCATATGAATTTTTGCACGTATGCAATACACATGTGGGATAGTGTATACAAAAAGTTTCAAAGTTTTTCATGCTGTGGAAATTCGTAATTTGAAAACAAGATCCGTGGAGCTCGGCCTCCAAAAGCGCTCACTCATGCGGCCTCCAAAAGCGCTCACTCATGCGAGCCTGCCCAATGAGGCCGTTCGGTGGACGACGCGCAGATCCGGAATCCCGGAGATGGACAAGACCAAAGTTTGATGGCATCGTGGCTTACACCACGTAGCAGACATGGAGGGATTGGAATGATCGTATCTTCAACCTTCGGCACTGACGTGTACCGTGTTCGGAATCAAAGAATCTATTCGCAACGAGAGAAAACTTTTGCTAGGGTAGTTCGTGATGATGGCGGGTAAGAGCATCTATAGTCGGACTTGGTAAATTTGACCTCTTATATGTATGTGGACGCACCAGGCATGCCCGCGGACGCATCCGGATGAACCCTTATACCCCCCTTTCCCAGGCATCCACATATCTCAAATCCGGACTCACGAATCCATGCAAATCCATTCATGACGATCATACAAGTAAATATCGCACGTAAGTAGCAAATATTGGTATGAAGCATGGATACCATTTACATAAAATTTATTTTAAGCGCCAAACTCAAGCATTGGCTTCTTGGTTGTGCTCTACGAGATTATTGAGTAGGTACGTGTGCACCTAATGATCTCGAAGATTCTGATGCATCTGCAGAAAGTTCATAAGCTGAGCCGCATCTTGATCTTCCGGGATTTCAACTTGTTCTCCAGGTGCTTCGAAATCATGGGTTTGGACTACACCATCACCCTCATCCTCGACAATCATATTGTGCAAAATAACACAAATCAGCTGTCATAAAGTTTATGATTTCCACATCATTGCAGCGCTATGCACAATTCCCCAACGAGCTTGAAGAAAACCAAATGCCCTCTCAACATCCTTCCCAGCCGCTTTCTGCATTGTTGCAAAGTGGCTCTGTTTATTGCCATGCGGTTCGGATATGGTCTTCACAAACGCTGCCCACTGAGGATAGATACCATCGACAAGATAGTATCCCATGTTGTACTCTCGGATGTTGATGGTGTAGTTGCACAACAATGATTCCCCAATTGCAAAGTCTCCTGAACACCGGAGATCATTGAAGCATGTTGATGTCATTGTGAGAACCCGGCATTCCAAAGAAAGCATGTCAAATTCATAAGTCGTGTGATGCCATCGCTTCTAGTATGATGGTGGCCTCTCTGGTGTTGGGGCAGTTCTTCCATTGCCAATGCATGCAATCAATTTATCCGAGCATTCCTGGAAACCCCCTTTCCTCTCCAATAGCCAACAACTTCTCCATGTCCCGCGCATTTGGTTCTCCGAGATACTCAGGTCCAAACACCTCCACCATGATGACCCACAAGTATATGAGATCAATTGTAGCCTTTTCGATAAGTAAGAGTGTCGAACCTAACGAGGAGCAGAAAGAAATGACAAGTGGTTTTCAACAAGGTAATGTCTGCAAGCGCTGAAATTGTAAGTAACAGAGTAGTTTGATAGCAAGATAATTTGTAACGAGCAAGTAACGGTAGTAATAACAAAAATGCAGCAAGGTAGCCCAATCCTTTTGAGGCAAAGGACAGATTGGCTCTTATGATAAGCAAAGTGTTCTTGAGGGTACGCGGGAATTTCATCTAGTCACTTTCATCATGTTGGTTCGATTCGTGTTCACTACTTTGATAATGTGGTATGTGGGTGGACCGGTGCTTAGGTGTTGTTCTTACTTGAACAAACCTCCTACTTATGATTAAACCCCTCGCAAGCATCCGCAACTACGAGAAAAGTATTAAGAATAAATTATAACCATAACATTAACATTTGGATCCAATCGGTCCCTTACAGAATAGGGCATAAACTAGGGTTTAATCTTCTGTCACTCTTGCAACCCATCATCTAATAACTACTCCATAATGCATTTCCTTAGATCCAAATATTGTGAAGTTTCATGTAGTCGACGTTCACATTACACCACTAAGGGAATCACAACATACATATCATCAAAATATCGAACACATATCAAGTTCACATGATTACTTGCAACATGATTTCTCCCGTGACCTCAGGAACAAAAGCAACTACTCACAAATGATAATCATGCTCAAGATCAAAGGGTTATTAAATAACATAATGGATATGAACATATAATCTTCCACTAAATAAACCATATAGTAATCAACTACAAGATGTAATCAACACTACTAGTCACCCACAAGCACCAATCTATAGTTCCGGTACAAAGATTGAACACAAGAGATGAACTAGGGTTTGAGAGAAGATGGTGCCGTTGAATATTTTGATGGAGATTGCCCTCCCCAAGATGGGAGAGTTGTTGGTGATGATGATGACGACGATTTCACCCTCCGGGAGGGAAGTTTCCCCGGCGGAATCGCTCCATCGGAGGGCAAAAGTGCTCCTGCCCAAGTTCCGCGTCGAGACGGCGGCGCTTCATCCCAAAAGTATGCTCCTTATTTTTTCTAGGTCAAAATCACTTATATACCAGAAGAGGGGCACCAGAGGTGGACTGAGGGGAGCAGAACCCACCAGGGTGCGCCTAGGCTCCCTGGCGCGCCCAGGTGAGTTGTGCCCACCTGGTGGGCCACCTCTGGTACTTATTTGCTCCAATAATTCTCATTTATTCCATAAAAATTCCGCGTGAAGTTTCAACTCATTCGGAGTTGTGCAGAATAGGTAGCCTGACGTAGCTTTTTCAGGTCCAAATTTCCAGGTGCCGGAATTCTCCGTCTTTGTGTAAACCTTGCATATTATGAGAGAAAAGGCATTAGAATTACTCCAAAAAACATTATTATGCAATAAAACAATATAAATAACAGTAGGTAAACATGATGCAAAATGGATGTATCAACTCCCCCAAGCTTAGACCTCGCTTGTCCTCAAGCGAAAACCGAAGTCGAAAAACATGTCCACATGCTTAGAGAGAGAGAGAGGTGTCGATAAAACAAAATACGAACATAGAAGCATCATGTAACTTATTAAGACAACAACAAACGTTAACATAAAACTTTTATCATAGAACTTTTATCATATACTTCTCATGAGCAAGTAACAATTCATCACAACATCGAAGTATAAAGCATAAAATTTATTGGAAACCAATAAACTATGTTCTCAGTCAAATTTGCAACTACAATTCATCATCTTTTCAGGAAGGGTCACATACCGGAGCCTTTTTGGCAAGTCCACATTCTCAACCATCCTATAGTCTTCTATGATTGCTAACACTCACTGCATAAATGTGAGCAAAACGTTTCAACCGGACACATAGAAAGATAGGGGCTTATAGTTTCGCCTCCCAACATGTTCACCTCAAGGGTGATGTCAACAATAATAACTCATGCTACCCATATTCAACTTGATATATGTGCCTAGATCATTCCTCACCACATGATGTTTGCCAAAAGAGAAAATAAAAAGGAATAGAGAGAAAAACTTTGACTCTTGCATGTGAGTAAATACATATACGTAAAAGATAGGCCCTTCGCAGAGGAAAGCAGAGGTTGCCATGCGCTTTTTGTTTGTATGCTCAATCCCTTAGTGCAAGAGAACGTCATGTTATATTGCCCCTTATGATGGCAACCTTTATTATGCAGTCTGTCACTTTTATTCTTCGCCATCACAAGTTTGTACAATGCTCAATTTTCTCTTACACTAATGATCTAACACTTTTAGAAGCAATTTTTATTGCCTTATTGCACCTATGACAACTTACTTGAAGGATCTTACTCAATCCATAGGTAGGTATGGTGGACTCTCAAGACAAGATTTGGGTTTAAGGGTTTTTGGATGCACAAGTAGTATCTCTACTTAGTGCAGAATTTTTCGCTAGTAAAGACAGGGGGCAAACACCACATGTCGAAGGATCTATGACAATATAGCTTCTATGTGAATATGAACAAACATAAATCATTACGTTGTCTTCCTTGTCGAACGTCAAAATTTTTGGCATATAATATTTTGATGGGTGCTCACAATCACAAAAGATTTTTAGGATAGTGTATTTGCATGTGAATCTTATCTTCCCTTATTAATTCTTTCATGAGTTGCATCATTGACCAATGCTATGTTTGTCAATCTACAATAACATTTTCTGCTTATACTTTTCTTTATGTGGTGTCAATGGATGGGGGAGATCAGTCTGTGAAAATGGATGCGGGAGGCAGCCATCCAACGCTGCCCGCAATTTGAACTAACCGGCGAAATTCATGCAAACCGACCGATAGTCATCCAAATTCGAATAAACTAGCACAAATCATCCATATATAGCATGAAAATTAAGTCTAGTACAAGGATGTCTCAAATTCGACTATATTAACTGGATGTCCAACAAGGTTTTCATCACCTGATCATGCAATGATTACCCCTCTGTCCTGTGGTACATCACAGCAATGCGTGCGGGCTACACAAATATGTAGATCAACATTGAGTGAACTAATCAATCAATCAACAAGTTGAGCAAGAGGAAGCAAAACTTACGATCTCGTCCTCTGCTGCGTGCAATGGCCACCTTGCCTCCAGCTGACGACCACGTTACAAAACTTGGTGACGCTGGTCTAGATAGCGTACCAGCGATACGATAACGATCTCACATTGTGTGCTTGAATGATGTACATGTCGGAGGCCGCAATGTGCTTTCATGCGTGGAACGATTCATGCACTTACTGCGATAAGGCCTCCCCTCTGCTCCTGCCTACGAAATCCACAAATATGGCCAACCACGCATCGCACAACAACTCATCCTCCATGATCGAGTAGCTCGCCATCCTTCCTACTCTAAAAAACAACAAAGTGTTCGAAAATAAACTCAATGGCATTTGATCGAACACCTGCCGAGCGTGATGTTCGCCATGGAGGTCGTCGACTGGGGGCGGAGTGTACCACGGTACAAATGACTCTAAGGTGGACAGTGCCATTGTAGAGGCGAGTGGGCGTGTCGGTGTTGGTCACAGACGTCCGCCAATGCCTCTGTGGTGGTCGAAGGCGTACAACAGCGGCGGCGGAGGTGAAGGGTGCAGATGAAAAGTATGGGAAATAAAGGGCTAAGTGGAAGGAAATGGGACCGTGAGGGGGCATTGGGTGGGTCGGGGTGTCGAAGTCTTACGTGTCTGCTGCCCGGACTCCCGCAAAGCTCCCCCACTTTGTCTTCAATTTGCGGGAGAAAGTGTGTACCGCCCGATGAACCGATATAGGCCCGCGTTGGATAACTTTTGCGGTCCGAACAACGCGGCCCGAATGGCTTGAAGGTCGGCGCAGCGCGGCCCGGACGGCTTTAAGGTCGGCGTTGGAGATGTCCTTAGAACTTACTCCCTCCATCCCATAATATAAGTGAGACGACATGAGTATAAAAGATTATATTATCTATTCTTTGTTCCAAATTACTTTCTTAGATTTGTCTAGTTACATATGTACTAAAAGTCGTCTAATTACGATCATACCTAGACAAATTTAAGACAAGTATTGGGATGAAGGGAGTATAACATTAGTAAGCGATGCGAACCTCAAAAATGCCAACGGAGGCCAAGCTCCAGGGAGCTCGGTGTTTTGAAAACATCAAAAGTCACATTTTTTCAAAAAAAAAAATATCCACGAAGATTTATATGATTTGCACATGCACGTGTGAGAAAAATATTTGAAAATTTTGTAATTTGAAGGTTGTACAAAAGAGAATCCCGACCCAACAACAAAAAAGTCGGTCCATTCTAGAAATATGTTTTTTTCTTTTTTGTGTACGCCACGTGTGAAAGTATATGCATATGAATTTTTGCACGTATGCAATTGATATGTCTCCAACGTATCTATTTTTCCAAACACTTTTGCCCTTGTTTTAGACTCTAACTTGCATGAGTTGAATGAAACTAACCCGGACTGACGTTGTTTTCAACAGAATTGCTATGGTATTATTTTTGTGCAGAAATAAAATTTCTCGAAATGACCTAAAACTCCATGGAGTCACGTTTTGGAACTAATAAAAAAATATTGACGAAAGAATCAACAGAAGGGGGCCCACACCCTGTCCACGAGGATGGAGGGCGCGCCCCTGCCTCATGGGGCCCCTAGACCTCCACCGACCTCAACTCCAACTCTATATATTCACGTTCGGGGAGAAAAAAAATCAGAGAGAAGGATTAATCGCGTTTTATGATATGGAGCGCCGCCAAGCCCGGTTCTTCCTTGGGAGGGCTGATCTGGAGTCCGTTCGGGGCTCCGGAGAGAGGAATTCGTCGCCATCATCAACATCAACCATCCTCCATCACCAATTTCATGATGCTCACTGCCGTGCATAAGTAATCCCATCATAGGCTTGCTAGACGGTGATGGGTTGGATGAGATTTACCATGTAATCGAGTTAGTTTTGTTAGGGTTTGATCCCTAGTATCCATTATGTTCTAAGATTGATGTTGCTATGACTTTGCCATGCTTAATGCTTGTCACTAGGACCCGAGTGCCATGATTTCAGATCTGAACCTATTATGTTTTCATGAATATGTGTGAGTTCTTGATCCTATCTTGCAAGTTATAGTCACCTACTACGTGTTATGATCCGGCAAACCCCGAAGTGACAATAGTCGGGACACTTCCCGGTGATGACCGTAGTTTGAGGAGTTCATGTATTCACTAAGTGATAATGCTTTGGTTCGGTACTCTATTAAAAGGAGGCCTTAATATCCCTTAGTTTCCATTAGGACTCCACTGCCACGGGAGGGTAGGACAAAAGATGTCATGCAAGTTATTTTCCATAAGCACGTATGACTATATTCGGAATACATGCCTACATTACATTGATGAACTGGAGCTAATTCTGTGTCACCCAATGTTACAATTGTTGCATGATGAATTGCATCCAACATAATTATCCATCATTGATCCATTGCCTACGAGCTTTTCACATATTGATCCTTGCTATGTTAGTTCTCCGTTGCCACTGCGATTACTACAAAACTGCTACTGTTACATTTTGCCACTATTATCGTTATTTCCATACTACTTTACTACTAAATACTTTGCTGCATATATTAAGTCTTTCAGGTGTGGTTGAATTGACAACTCAGCTGCTAATACTTGAGAATATTCTTTGGCTCCCCTTGTGTCGAATCAATAAATTTGGGTTGAATACTCTACCCTCGAAAACTGTTGCAATCCCCTATACTAGTGGGTTATCAAGACCTTTTTATAGCGCCATTGTCGGGGAGCATAGCTCTATTCTCTGAGTCACTTGGGATTTATATCTATTGATCACTATGAGGAATTTGAAAGATCAAAGAACCAAGATTTTTCCCTCAACTACGAGGGGAGGTAAGGAACTGCCATCTAGCTCAACACTTGATTCACCTTCTATTTTGAGTAAACTTGCGACACCTACATCTGCTATTGATACTGATATGTCGCATATTATTGATGATGCCACCTCTACTATGCATGATGCTTATGATGATACTACTTCTCTGCTTGATAATAATGTGCCATTAGGTGAATTCTGGATGAACAACTTGCTAGGGTTAGAGAGAATGAAATTACTGAAACTGATGATATTAATGAAAGTGATGATGAAGATTCTCCCCCTAGATATGAATTGCCTGTTGTACCTTAGGGTTATGTTATGGATGAGGAAACTGCTAGAGACTTTCTTGCTTGCAATGATAGATATGATCTTAAGAAACTGTTAGCTAAGTTGAAAGAGAAGTCTTTGAATGCTAGAATGCAATATGACCCTGCTTTTGCTACTTCACCTATCTGTGTTACTGATAAGGATTATGAATTCTCTGTCGATCCTGAGTTAATTACTTTGGTTGAATCTGATCCTTTCTATGGCTATGAATCTGAAACTGTTGTGGCACATCTTACTAAACTAAATGATATAGGCACCCTATTTACTCATTAGGAAAAACTTCGCTATTATTATATCCTTAAATTGTTTCCTTTCTCATTAAAGGATGATGCTAAAATATGATTTAATTCTCTTGCTCCTAGTTGTGTGCGTAGTCCCCAGGATATGATTTATTACTTCTCTGCAAAATATTTCCCCGCTCATAAGAATCAAGCCGATTTAAGGGAAATATTTAATTTTGTGCAAATTGAAGAAGAGAGTCTCCCACGAGCTTGGGGGAGGCTTCTCCGATTACTTAATGCTTTGCCTGATCGTCCTCTCAAGAAAATTGAAATACTTGATATCTTTTATAATGGACTAACCGATGCTTCCAGAGACCACCTGGATAGTTGTGCTGGTTGTGTTTCCAGGGAAAGAACTGTTGAGAAAGCTGAATTGCTATTGAATAATATATTGAGTAATGATAATGATGGGACACTTCCTGAACCAACTCCTAAGCCAACTACGAAGAAAAGGGGTATTCTATTTCTCAGTCCTGAAGATATGCAAGAGGCAAAGAAATCTATGAAAGAAAAAGGTACTAAAGCTGAAGATGTTAAGAATTTATGGCCTATTGAAGAGATACATGGTCTTGATAACCCGACACAGGTAGTAAAGGTAAATTCTCTTTATAGATTTTATGCAGGTGATATTCCTCGTAATAAGTCTGCTAGTCAATGCTTGGATGAGTTTGATAATTTCATTGTTAAACAAGAACACTTCAATGCTTATTTTGGTAGACAATTAAAACATAATGTTTATATGGTTGAACACTTGAGTGATTATATGTCTAGAGTTAAAGGTGACCTTAAGCTTATTAGTAAACATGCTTCCATGGTTACAACTCAAGTAGAACAAGTACTTAAGGCACAAGATGATTTGCTCAATGAGTTAAATAATAAGAACAATGATAATGCTATTAGAGTTATGACTAGAGGTGGTAAAATGATGCAGGAACCTTTGTATCTTGAGGGCCATCCTAAGAGAGTTGAGCAAGATTCTCAGAGAATTAATGTCAATGCACCTAGTCCTTCTGAGAAAAAGAAAAAGAATAAGGATAGGACTTTGCATGCTTCTAGTGAACCTGTTATAGACACACTTGAGAATCCCAATGATATTTCTATTTCTGATACTGAAACACAATCTGGTAATGAACATGAACCTAATGATAATGTTAACAATGATGTTCATATTGATACTCAACCTAGTAATAACAATGATGTAGAGATTGAACCCACTATTGATCTTGATAACCCATAATCAAAGAATCAACGTTATGATAACAGAGACTTTGTTGTTAGGAAGCACGGTAAAGAAAGAGAACCATGGGTTCAGAAACCCATGCCTGTTCCTCCTAAGCCATCCAAGAAATAGGATGATGAAGATTTTGAGCGCTTTGCTGAAATGATTAGACATATCTTTTTTGCGTATGCATTTGATTGATATGCTTAAAATGAATCCTTATGCTAAGTATATGAAAGATATAGTTACAAATAAAAGAAAGATACCGGAAGCTGAAATTTCCACCATACTTGCTAATTATACTTTTAAGGCTGGAATACCAAAGAAATTAGGAGATCCAGGAGTACCAACTATACCATGCTCCATTAAAAGAAACTGTGTTAAAACTACGTTATGTGATCTTGGAGCTGGTGTTAGTGTTATGCCTCTCTCTTTGTATCGCAGACTGGATTTGAATAAGTTGACACCTATTGAAATCTCTTTGCAAATGGCCGATAAATCAACTGCTATACCCATTGGTATTCGTGAGGATGCGTGCCTGTTGTGATTGCAAACATTACTATTTTAACGAACTTTGTTATTCTTGATATTCCCTAGGACGGCAGTATGTCGATCATCCTTGGTATACCCTTTTTGAATATTGCAGGGGCTGTTATTGATTGCAACAAAGGCAATGTCACTTTTCATGTTAATGGTAATGAGCATATGGTAGACTTTCCAATGAAACAACTTCAAGTTCATAGTATAAATTCTATTGGAAAATTTTCAACGATTACTATTGAAGGTTTTGAATTCCCTCTTCCTACTATCAAAAAGAAATATGATGTTCTTATTGTTGGGGACATGCATATCCCCGTTGAGGTAACCTAGTGTTATTCGAAAATTCTCTGATTTCATGTTATCCGGAAGAAGTTTGTTAACAACACTTGATCAACCTTGTTAGTGGATTCCTTTTGATGAGCGTGAAATGGATGAAGTTAGAAGGAACAACTCTCTGTACTCACCTTTTACTTTTTGTTATTTAGATTAAATATAGCAAAATTAGTATTTTCGGTCTGTTTTCTAAATTATCCTTGCAATAAAAATACCCCAAAAATAATAGTTCTCCAAATGCCCTGAAAATTGAGTATGATTTTTTGTAGAATATTTGAGAATTTCTGGCACTTCGAACACACCAGGGGGACCCACCATTTGGTCACAAGGGTGGAAGGCGCGCCCTTCCCCCTGGGCCCACCCCCTTCCTCGTGGGTCCCACGTGCCCCCCTCCACTTATTCCAGCACCCACACACTTCGTATTCCTCCAGAAAAAATCACCCTGTAGCTCAAACTCATGTTCTTGCTTGTTTGCTGCTGTTTTCGATCTCCTAGCTCAAAGCTCCATTCGCGGATTGTTCCTTGGTATGTGACTCCTCCAATGGTCCAATTCATTTTTGTTCTAGTGCTTTATTTATTGCAAATTTTTGCTGCTAAGGTGACCCTATTCTTGAGCTTGCATGTCAAATTTATATGTTCCAAAGTAGTTTTAATGCATGATATAGCCTCTAGGCACTTGTGGGAGTAGTTGCTATCAATCCTGTTGAGTTTGGTTCACTTTTATTTTGAGTCACGAAAAATTTCAGAAATTTTTCAGAGGGAGAAAATGTTGGAGAGATTGTTGAGAGGCTCCTCGAGCCGAAGCTCGAAGGAAAAGTAGAATGAAGAGAATAAAAAGCCCAAGTACAATCTTCCTCGCACCATGGAGGTTCAGCCGTGTGAATGTCCTTGTGATGCATTCTTGAGGGCCGCTGGAATTTACGACGACTTTTATTATTTGGCTAAGAATGCAGGCATCACCGACTTCATCCACGACCAGGGTGAACAGTATCTCCTACTCACTAATATTTTCATGCAAAACTTTCATTTCCATGCTAGGAGATCACCACCTTCGGTGGACTTTTATTTATATGATGAGTTTAAGGAGATGTCACTCTATGATTTTTGTGTGATTTGCAAGTTGCCCTTTGAGGGCAGCGTCGAGGAACCACATCCTAATGATGTGGATGAATTTATTGATAAAATTGTTGTAGGGGAAATGAGAAAAGTGCCAGATGCAAGGATTACTAATGTACATTTTCCTTTTCTACGTTATTATACAATATTTGCTAGTAGATGTCTAATTGGTCGTGGGAACAGTGGGGGCCTCAGTGCTCCCGACCTTGCTATTTTGCGCCATGCCTTACTTCGTGATAGAACTTTCAGTTTAGGCGCTATAGTTGCTAAATGGTTGAGTCTGAACCGTTCAAAGGGCTCCATTTTTGGAGGTATCTTTGCTTCATGCCTTGCTAAACACTTTGAGATACCTATTAGGCATTATGAGAAAGAGGAAAAGGTGTTGCCCACTATTTTCTTAGACTATAAAAGTATAGTAGCACATGATTTTATTGTTAATCATAAGGAGAAGAGACTTATTTATAACTTAGTATTTAGTAAAACTACTTATGAAACTATTACCTTTCCTGCACCATCTTTGTTTAACATACATTTAGGCACATACCTCATCATGCCCGATGACATTTATGCATACTGGGAGCTGACACGAGCCACAAAGCCTAAGCCAGAGCCATCTCCTGATCCATATCAGGAGTCTATTTATCAGTGGGATCCGCAGGAGCTCGCTAACTAGTGGCACCCCGAGAACCCTCCTTAGTACACCAGGACCACTTTGATCCATGGGCTTAGACCAACTTAGGCTAAATGCCTAAGCTTGGGGCAGTACGTATTTCTCACCGACATTACATTCATGTTCACACACTCATTCTAGTTGTCGATGTTCATACTTTTTCATTGTACTATCCATGCTAGTTTATTTTCTTTTCTTGCTTTCTTCTTATGTGTTTGAAAAACTTTGAGAAAAACAAAAAAATAGTTGTAGCTTTTAGCTAGTTTACTTTCCATGCTTGTAGTAGTAATAATTAAAAGAAAACCCAAAAAGATTTTCTCGTTATTTTTTTGCTTGTTGGGAGCTTTCCCATGTAAATAGTTTTTCTGTTTCTTTGAAATTCTTTTCTTTTCTTTGGAGATCGAGATGAGAAGACCACGATGAAAATGATGAGTGAATCTCACATTATTGTTGATCTAACCAAGAGCCCATATTACCTTGTCTTCTCCTTTGAATTAAATGTTTGCAGATTCTAGCTTAGTCCAATCCACGTGCACTATTATTATTATCCACACTGTTCGGTTGTGCAAGTGAATGGCAATAATGACGATATATGATGAAATGATTGAGAGGAGAAAAGCTGGTATGAACTCGACCTATCTTATTTTTTGTAAATATGATTAGTTCATCATTCCTGATTCAACCCTTTATGAATGAAACATGTTTGCAATGACAATTAGAGATGATAGTTACTCATGCCATGCTTAACTAGCTAGGAGTTTATAATGGTTTATCTTGCGTGCCAACATGCTATTAAAATGGTTGTGATGTAGTATGATAGGGTGGTATCCTCCTTTGAATGATTCAAGTAGCTTGACTTGGCATATGTTCTCGCATGTAGTTGAAACAAAATCAACATAGCGTCCACGATATTTATGTTCATGGTGATTTATATCCTACTCATGCTTGCACTCATTGTTGGTTAATCTTAATGCACGTTTATGACTGTTGTTGCTCTCTAGTTGGTCGCTTCCCAGTCTCTTTCTAGCCTTCACTTGTACTAAGCGGGAATACTGCTTGTGCATCCACTTTCATAAACCCAAAGTTGTTCCATATGAGTCCACCATACCTTCCTATATGCGATATTTACCTACCGCTCCAATTAAATTTGCATGTGCAAAACTCCAAACCTTTTCAAATGAAATTCTGTTTTGTATGCTCGAATAGCTCATGTATCAACTAGGGTTGTCTATATCTTCCATGCTAGGTGGGTTATTCTCACGATGAGTGGACTCCACTCATCATTCACGAGAAAATGGTTGGTAACCGGGATGCCCAGTCCCATGCTCAAATCAAATCAAAATAGTTGCAAACAAAACTCTCCCAGGATTGTTGTTAGTTGGACGGTACCCGTTGTTTCGGACCAGCCGTGGAATGTGCTCGTTGGTGGTGGGGGAGTATAAACTTTACCATTCTGTTTGGGAACCGCCTATAATGTATGTAGCATGGAGGATATCGAGATCTCTTGGTTGTTATGTTGACAATGAAAGTATGCCGCTCAAAATATTATTTATCTCTGTTTTAAAACTCGAGCTATGGCACCTCTGCAAATCCCTGCTTCCCTCTGCGAAGGGACTATCTATTTACTTTTATGTTGAGTCATCATCCTCTTATTAAAAAGCACCAGTTGGAGAGCACCGCTGTCATTTGTATGCATTGTTATTAATTTACATTGAGTATGACTATGACTGGATCTCTTTTGCCATGAATTACAATGTCTAGTCAGTCCTTGATCTTCAGGGGTGCTCTGCATTTATGTTTTGCGGACTTAGAAAGGGCTAGCGAGATACCATCTTGTTATATCATATCATGATTGTTTTGAGAAAGTGTTGTCGTCCGAGATTTATTATTATTGCTCGCTAGTTGATTATGCCATTGATATGAGTAAACATGATACCTAAATGTTATTGTGAATATGGTTAGTTCATGATCTTGCTCAAAACTTGAATGCTGGCTTTACATATTTGCAACAACAAGATCAAACAGAGTTTGTAAAAGTTTTTCTTTATCACTTTCAGTTTGTCAACTGAATTGCTTCAGGACAAGCAAAGGTTTAAGCTTGGGGGAGTTGATACGTCTTCAACGTATCTACTTTTCCAAACACTTTTGCCCTTGTTTTGGACTCTAACTTGCATGATTTGAATGGAACTAACCCGGACCGACGTTGTTTTCAGCAGAATTGCTATGGTGTTAATTTTGTGCAGAAATATAAGTTCTTGGAATGACCTGAAACTCCATAGAGTCACGTTTTGGAATTAATAAAAAATATTGGCAAAAGAATCAACAGAAGGGGGCCCACACCCTATCTATGAGGGTGGCGCCCCCTGTCTCGTGGGCCCCCTGGACCTCCACCGACCTCAACTCCAACTCTATATATTCATGTTTGGGGAGAAAAAAATCAGAGAGAAGGATTCATCATGTTTTACGATACAAAGCCGCCGCCAAGCCCTGTTCTTCCTCGGGAGGGCTGATCTGGAGTCCGTTCGGGGCTCCGGAGAGGGGAATCCGTTGCCATGGTCATCATCAACCATCCTCCATCACCAATTTCATGATGCTCACCGCCGTGCATGAGTAATCCTATCGTAGGCTTGCTGGGCGGTGATGGATTGGATGAGATTTACCATGTAATCGAGTTAGTTTTGTTAGGGTTTGATCCCTAGTATCCATTATGTTCTAAGATTGATGTTGCTATGACTTTTCCATGCATAATGCTTGTCACTGGGGCCCGAGTGCCATGATTTCAGATCTGAACCTATTATTTTTTCATGAAAGTTCTTGATCCTATCTTGCAAGTTATAGTCACCTATGATAACCCACAAGTATAGGGGATCGCAACAGTTTTCGAGGTAGAGTATTCAACCCAAATTTATTGATTCGACACAAGGGGAGCCAAAGAATATTCTCAAGTATTAGTAGGTGAGTTGTCAATTCAACCACACCTGGAAACTTAGTATCTGCAGCAAAGTGTTTAGTAGCAAAGTAATATGATAGTGGTGGTAACGGTAACAAAAGTAAAGATAGCAAAAGAAATGTTTTTGGTATTTTGTAGTGATTGTAACAGTAGCAACGGAAAAGTAAATAAGCGTAAACCAGTATATGGAAAACTCGTAGGCACCAGATTAGCGATGGTTAATTATGACGGATGTGGATCATCATGTAACAGTCATAACATAGGGTGACACAGAACTAGCTCCAGTTCATCAATGTAATGTAGGCATGTATTCCATATATAGTCATACGTGCTTATGGAAAAGAACTTGCATGACATCTTTTGTCCTACCCTCCCGTGGCAGCGGGGTCCTATTGGAAACTAAGGGATATTAAGGCCTCCTTTTAATAGAGAACCGGAACAAAGCATTAGCACATAGTGAATACATGAACTCCTCAAACTACGGTCATCAACGGGAGTGGTCCCGATTATTGTCACTTCGGAGTTGCCGGATCATAACACATAGTAGGTGACTATAGACTTGCAAGATAGGATCTAGAACACACATATATTCATGAAAACATAATAGGTTCAGATCTGAAATCATGGCACTCGGGCCCTAGTGACAAGCATTAAGCATAGCAAAGTCATATCAACATCAATCTCAGAACATAATGGATACTAGGGATCAAACCCTAACAAAACTAACTCGATTACATGATAAATCTCATCCAACCCATCACCGTCCAGCAAGCCTACGATGCAATTACTCACGCACGGCGGCGAGCATCATGAAATTGGTGATGAAGGATGGTTGATGATGACGACGGCGATGAATCCCCCTCTCCGGAGCCCCGAACGGACTCCAGATCAGCCCTCCCGAGAGAGATTAGGGCTTGGCGGCAGCTCCATATCTTAAAACGCGATGAAACTTTCTCTTTGATTTTTTTCTCCCCGAAAGCCAATATATGGAGTTGGAGTTGGCATCGGAGGGCCACCAAGGGGCCCACGAGGTAGGGGGGCGCGCCCCCCACCCTCGTGAGCAGGGTGTGGGCCCCCTGGTCTTCATCTTTTGCGTGGATTTTTCTTTATTTTTTCTAAGGTGTTCCATGGAGTTTCAGGACATTCCGAGAATTTTTATTTTCTGCACAAAAAACAACACCATGGCAGTTCTGCTGAAAACAGCGTCAGTCCGGGTTAGTTCCATTCAAATCATACAAGTTAGAGTCCAAAACAAGGGCAAAAGTGTTTGGAAAAGTAGATACGTTGAAGACGTATCAACTCCCCCAAGCTTAAACCTTTGCTTGTCCTCAAGCAATTCAGTTGACAAACTGAAAGAGAAAAAGAAAAACTTTTACAAACTCTGTTTGCTCTTGTTGTTGTAAACATAAAAAGCCAGCATTCAAGTTTCAGCAATTATTATGAACTAACCATACTCACAATAACACGTAGGTCTCACCATTACTCATATCAATAGCATAATCAGCTAGCGAGCCATAATAATAAAACTCGGGTGACAACACTTTCTCAAAATAATCATAACATGATATAACAAAATGGTATCTCGCTAGCCCTTTCTGAGACTGCAAAACATAAATGCAGAGCACCTTTAAAGATCAAGGACTGACTAAACATTGTAATTCATGGTAAAAGAGATCCAGTCAAGTCATACCCAATATAAACCAATAATAATGAATGCAAACGACAGTGTGCTCTCCAGCGGGTGCTTTTTAATAAGAAGGGTGATGACTCAACATAAAAGTAAATAGATAGGCCCTTCGCAGAGGGAAGCAGGGATTTGTAGAGGTGCCAGAGCTCGGTTTTGAAATAGAGATAAATTATATTTTGAGCGGCATACTTTCATTGTCAATATGACAACTAAAAGACGACAATATCTTCCATGCTAAACAGATTATAGGCGGTTCCCAAACAGAATGGTAAAGTTTATGCTCCCCTTCCTCCACAAGCATCAATCCATGGCTTGCTCGAAACAACGAGTGCCTCCAACATTCAACGGGTCCCAAGGGGAGTTTTGTTTGCAATTATTTGATTTAGTTTGCATAAAGCATGGGACTGGGCATCCCGAATACCAACCATTTTCTCGTGAGTGAGGAGCGGAGTCCACTCCTCTTGAGAATAACCCGCCTAACATAGAAGATAAGGGCAGCTCTAGTTGACATATGAGCTATTCGAGCATGCAAAACAGAACGTTTATTTGAAGGTTTAGAGTTTGGCACATACAAATTTACTTGGAACGGCAGGTAAATACCGCATATAGGAAGGTATAGTGGACTCATATGGCATAACTTTGGGGTTTAAGGAGTTTGGATGCACAAGCAGTATTCCCGCTTAGTACAGGTGAAGGCTAGCAAAAGACTGGGAAGCGACCAACTGAGAGAGCGACAACAGTCGTATACATGCATTAAAATTAATTCACACCGAGCACAAGCATGAGTAGGATATAATCCACCATGAACATAAATATCATGAAGGCTATGTTGATTGGATTCAACTACATGCGTGAACATGTGCCAAGTCGAGTCACTCAATGCATTTAAAGGAGGATACCACCCCCATCATACCACATCATAATCATTCTAATAGCATGTTGGCATGCAAGGTAAACCATTATAACTCATAGCTAATGAAGCATGGCACAAGCAACTATAATCTCTAAATGCCATTGCAAATATGTTTACTTCATAATAGCTGAATCAGGAACGACGAATCAGCATACTTACAAAACAAGAGAGGTCGAGTTCATACCAGCTTTTCTCTTCCCAATAAGTCCATCATATATCATCATTATTGCCTTTCACTTGCACGACCGAACGGTGTGTATAATAATAAGAGTGCACGTGCATTGGACTAAGTTGGAATCTGCAAGCATTCAACTCAAGAAAGAAGGCAAGTAATATGGGCTCTAGGTTAAATAAACGATCATGCATATAAGAGCCACTAAGCATTTTCAATATGGTCTTCTCGACCCCCAAAGAAAAGAAAAGAAAAACTATTTACACGGGTGTCGGTGTCAAAACCGGCGGATCTCTGGTAGGGGGTCCCGAACTGTGCGTCTAGGCAGATGGTAACAGAAGACAAGGGACACGATGTTTTTACCCAGGTTCGGGCCCTCTCGATGGAGGTAAAACCCTACTCCTGGTTGATTGATATTGATGATATGGGTAGTACAAGAGTGGATCTACCACGAGATCAAGGAGGCTAAACCCTAGAAGCTAGCCTATGGTATGATTGTTGTAATGGTTGTTCGTCCTACGGACTAAAACCCTCCGGTTTATATAGACACCGGAGAGGGCTAGGGTTACACAGAGTCGGTTACAATGGTAGGAGATCTACATATCCGTATTGCCAAGCTTGCCTTCCACGCCAAGGAAAGTCCCATCCGGACACGGGACGAAGTCTTCAATCTTGTATCTTCATAGTCTTGGAGTCCGGCCGATGATGATGTCCGGCTATCCGGACACCCCCTAGTCCAGGACTCCCTCAGTAGCCCCTGAACCAGGCTTCAATGATGACGAGTCCGGCACGCATATTGTCTTCGGCATTGCAAGGCGGGTTCCTCCTCCGAATAATTCATAGAAGATTGTGAACACCAGGATAGTGTCCAGCTCTGTAAAATAAATTCCACGTACCACCGTAGAGAGAATAATATGTACACAAGTTCAATCTGCTGACGTATTTTGTGGCGTGACGTCACACCACTACCAAGCCTTTACTTGAATCGTTTTTATTATACCACCTCAGCGCGTTTAGCGAAGCGGTTTCCTTGGCACGTCTTGTTGAAGCAGAGATAGTGTTCCCCTTATTCCGGGATTCCCATCAATACAGACGTGGGTAACACAACCGCGCCATTGATTGTGGCGCATGGGAGATAAGCGAGTTTTACCAGGCCGGTGGGGACGCATAGTCTTCGTCCGCCCATATATAAGGGGATAAGGATCCACCTTTTTTACCTACGCCTTCTTCCTCCTTTGCTTATCCATCTCCGTGCACTCGAGCTCCAGCGCCCAAGTCCGCACATCTCGCCTCAACCTTCTCCAGCCATGTCCGGAGCAGGAAGCAAGTGGATGGCCTCCTCCATTACGGAGGGGCACATCGAGAAGCTGCCCGGCACCGGATACCTGTCCAGCGACATCGCGCACCAGCTGCCCGACGAGGGGCAGCTCATCACCACCCCCAGGCCCCATGAGAGGGTCGTATTCCTTCCCCACTTCCTCCGCGGACTGGGCTTCCCACTTCACCTCTTCGTCTGGGGCTCATGTACTACTACGGCCTGGACTTCCACGATCTGGCGCCAAACTTCATCCTCAACATCTCGGCGTTCATCGTCGTGTGCGAGGCCTTCCTCTACATCCAGCCCCACTTCGGCTTGTGGCTAAAGACCTTCAACGTCAAGCCGAAGGTGGTGAAGGGCGTCCAAGCGGAGTGCAGAGGCGCCATGGTGGGCAAAATGCCCAACGTCATTTGGCTTGAGGGTGCCTTCGTGGAATCCATCAAAGGGTGGCAATCGGGGTGGTCCTACATCACCGAGCCACGCGACCCTAAATGGGCAGCGGCCCCTAAGTTCAGATCTGGTACCCCCATGCAGCTCACCTCCTGGAAAAGAAGTGCGTGCTATGGGGTAGTTCGGAGGAGCTGACCGGACTCCAGTCCTGTCTCCAGACCCTGGTGAACAAGAAGCTCAAGCTTGTCAACATGATCCAGGTCATGCTCATCCGCCGGATTCTCCCCTGCCAGCAACGGGCTTTCAATTTGTGGGAGTTTGATCCGGCACAGCACCGGACCTTGAGCGGGCTCTTCGACACGACGTACGAAGCTGCCTGGAGGGTGTTGTTCAAGGGCGGCGAAGCCCCCGCATCCGCAACTGAAGATCACGGATTCAGCACGCAGCGCCCGGCCGACGAGGTAAGCTATGTTATCCTTTATGGGACACTCATTTCTTTCATAGTTTGACTCTATGTGGGATCTAAAACTCCCAATGCCTTTGACAGGACTGGCAGAAGACATCCAGACAGGTTAACTGTCCGGCTCCCCTTCCCGAAGACCCATCGGACACCCGTTTGATGGGGCTGCTGGTTCCGGCCCTTTACGTGGTGCCGGAGAAGAAGGCCAAGAAGAAGGCCACGGGAACCCGAAGGAGTTCCCGGCGCCAGGTGATATCGGACTCATCATCGGATGACTCCGAGGCGGACTCCTCCCCCGAGGAGGAGGAGAAAGAGGCCTCTTCCCCAACGGGGGGAGAGAAGAAGAGGAAGGCCTCCCCAACGGGGGCGACCGAAGGGTCCAAGAAAGGACGAACCCTTTTTCCGGACTGCTCCGCCAACGCCGACGACGGCGACGAGCAGTGGCCATCGAGGGCCAAGCCCCTGGCAAGATCGTAAGTGTCCAAATTCCTGGATGATTTATAATTTCTCTTTTTGCCACGTGGCGTCCTTCTAATGCCGCATACAACCTGTAGTCCGGCCAAGGACGATCTTCCCGCTTCATCGAGCGGGTCCTTGGCGCCGTCGGATATGGATTCCCTTCCGACCGCCTCCACCCCTCGTGACGCTGATGACGCCGAGGTGGGATCCCAGGAGAGGACCCACCAGGAGGGGGAGGCTCCGGAGGTGCCACAGGGCAACCTCCCGGACTTCGCACCGGACTCCGCACCGGAACCCGCAGTGGTTCCGGAGTCCGGCAGGCGGCCCCTTCGTAAGAAGGGCAAGACTGTGACACCGGCGGCCGCCGTCCAACCGGAGGCGCCGGATAACTTGTTGGAGGCGCTCAACGGCGCTTCCATCAAAGAAGAACACCGCACTGTCATGAGTGCGGTGATTCAGAAGGTTCAGCTCGCCGAGAGCGGGCTGACCGAAGCCTGCAGAAGCCTTCTAACATGCTTTGAGGTAAGAATTTTAAGACATGTAATATAATACCGCATAGACAGTAGCCCCTGATGCTCGGTTCGGTGTTCGGAAAGAAAAGCCGGACTGAGGATCTTACAAAGATATACGCAGGAGTTCTAAAAAATATGTCAATATGGGATTGCAGGCTGCGCTGCTGACCTCTGCCACACTGACTGCGGAGGTCGATGCTTTGAAGCAGAACCTCGAGCGGTCTGAGAGCGAGCTCGGCCGTGCCAAGAAGCAGCTCGAGGACAAGGAAGGTGAGTAACATCGTATTAAATTTGTACCTTACAGAAAAGGATTTGGTTGCAAGGGAAATAACCGGGATAACATGGGTACTACAGGGGCCATGAACGAGGTGGCGACCCTGAAGGAGGCCGTGTCCACGGCCGAACGTAATGCGGCCGCGGAACGAGCTGAGCGAGAGAAGCAGGAGGCGCGGGTGGCGGAGGTGCAGCAAGAGCTCCAGGCTCTCGTGGAAAAGCATGAGAGTTTGGAGCGTGACTCGAAGACTCGGGAGTCTGAGCTCGCATCGGCTCTTGAGAGTGCCAAAGCCGCTAAGGCCGAAGCCCACAAGGCCCTCCAGGAGATTGAGGCGGTGAAGAAAATAGCAGCGGGTAAGGCATTTTTCATGCAGAGCAAGCATGTGAATGTGAATTACCTGTTACTTACCGAATTCAGAGCACTCCAGGAGCGTTTGCAGATCTGCCTTGCAGTGTGTCCGATGCTGCCGCATTCTACCGGGCCGAGGAGGGGAGCTCGACGGAAAAGGTCTTCTGGTCTCAGTATGCTAAGGCCGGACATTCAGTGCCCCTGAGCGACCAGCTAAAGCAGCTGGTCGAGCTCCACAAGGTAGCCGAACAGGCCATGAAGGGCCTCATAGTTCGGCTGTGGCCCAAGGAGGCCATGCCTGGGAGCTACTTCGGCCTGGTGCGGCGGCTGGTGGATGCGTGTCCCTGGGTGGAAGTCGTCAAGCACTCCGCCTGCATTGAAGGTGCCCGTCGGGCCCTTGCCCGTGCAAAAGTGCACTGGGGCAGGATGGACGCTGAGAAGCTTCTGACAGACGCGCCACCGACGGGCAAGGAGTATCGCACGCCCGAAATGTATTATAAGAGTGTCCTGAAGGGAGCCCGCATGATTGCGGATGAGTGCTCCAAGGATGTAATATTTGAGTAGAATCGCATTATGTTATCCTGTGCGCTGAAAACTGTGTTCATATGCGCTAAGCAACGCTTATTAATTTAAAATATTACCTTCTGTGCGGCCGTTTATCAAATCTGAGAGATGGCAAGTCGTTGGCTTCAGCCCCCATGCCACGAGTGCTGGGGTGTTCAGGATAAACTTGAGCGCTCTTGTTCCCATTGTTGGGTCCATCTAGGGAGGCGCTCAACACAATGAATGAGGCAACCGGACTTATAATGCTTGAACACTCTTACTTAGCCATAGAATTCTATAATTTTAAATTTCGGCGAAGCCCCTAGTGTTCGGAAGACCGAGTTCGGGGCGCTATCCACGCCTGGGCCGGACAAAGCCGGTTCCTCGCTCTAAGCGGCATAAGCCTTTAGGGACTCGAAAAGACCTCTCGAACAGCGACCAGCTCTCGCCTTATCATGACGGTCAGTTTTAGCTTTCTCCATTGAGGCGCTCGCCCAGCTCAACCGGGGTGCAATCGCAGTGGTTCTCCCATTGCTACCTTAGCCGATAAAACGGAACATAAGGTACCAAAACATGGGAGCCGGGCAAACCCAACTATTGACCCAAGACATGATTCGGAGCCGATGCATATAATGCTATAAGTTCGGGGTGCCGCACTTGTGAAAGTGTTCGGACTTGTCACACCATACTGCGGGGAACTTAAGCCCCTGGTGTATTCAGCTGTACCAAAGTGTACGGATGCAAGATGTCATAAATGAACATATATATAAGGAAGAAATGCAATTACAAGCGAAAAGCAATGCATTGTTTATTCAAGGAATTCTGCGGTGAATGCAGAATGATACAAATAGTGCGGTAAGCAAGGGGTAAGACTATTAAACATGTCCCCCTCCAGGGGTAGGCTGCGGAATGGTGTATGAAAACGAATTTAATGCTCGTAATGGAGACCACCTGGATACTCGACGTAGCCCTTCTTCTCCCCTGGCTGTTGCATCATGTGTTCGGCCGGTCTACAGCCGGACAGGGCTTCTGGTGAACGGAGTCCTGTGCGTAAGAAAAAAGAAAAAAGAAAAAGAGCGACACACTTGGGAGCCCCTTGTGTGGTTGAGCCGCACTCTAGGCCTGTCGTGGTCGTGCCCCTCCCCCTGTGCCCATGGTATCTCCAGAGCGTAATGATGTACGCGAAGGACTGGTCTTGCAATTATGCAAGGGCCAGGGTTGGGGCCGCATTGCTACGCGTGCTCGGAACGTGCCAGGTGGTCTTGTTGTATGTTACTCCGGGCGCGTTTGGCCGTGTCCGGTCGCTTAACGGCCGGACTCGAAAATTGCCTTAAAAGGCTGCTCTGTACTTCTGCCGCGAGAGCCGCTGTGTGTTCCTCCGTTCGGAGGGAGCGTTCAGTGTTTCCATTGACCGTGATGACTCCTCGAGGGCCTGGCATCTTGAGCTTGAGGTATGCGTAATGCGGCACCGCGTTGAACTTTGCGAACGCGGTGCGTCTGAGCAGAGCATGATAGCCGCTGCGGAACGGGACTATGTCGAAGATTAACTCCTCGCTTCGGAAGTTATCCGGGGATCCGAAGACCACTTCCAGTGTGACTGAGCCTGTACAATTGGCCTCTACACCTGGTATGACGCCTTTGAAGGTCGTCTTTGTAGGTTTAATCCTTGAGGGGTCTATGCCCATCTTGCACACTGTGTCCTGATAAAGCAGGTTCAGGCTGCTGCCGCCGTCCATCAAGACTCTGGTGAGGTGAAATCCATCGACGATTGGGTCTAAAACCAATGCGGTGAATCCGCCATGACGGATACTGCTGGGGTGGTCCCTTCGATCAAAAGTGATCGGGCAAGAGGACCATGGATTGAACTTTGGGGCGACTGACTCCATCGCATATACGTCCCTAAGTGCACGCTTCCGCTCCCTCTTGGGTATGTGGGTTGCGTATATCATGTTTACCGTCCGCACCTGTGGGGGGAAACCCTTTTGTCCTCTATTGTTCGGCGGCCGGGTCTCTTCCTTGTCATCGCTATGCAGCCCCTTGTCATTGTTTTTGGCGATTAACTTGCCTGCCTGCTTGAATACCCAACAATCCCTGTTGGTGTGGTTGGCTAGCTTTTCGGGGGTGCCGTGTATCTGGCACGAGCGGTCGAGTATTCGGTCCAAATTGGACAGACCCGGAGTAGTTGTTTTGAATGGCTTTTTCTGCTGACCGGGTTTAGAGCCTCTGAATCCGGCGTTGACTGCCGTATCCTTAGTGTTATCGCTGTTAATGCGGCGTTTGTTTTTGTTTCGACGCGACCTGCCATTGCGGTCCTTGGTATCCGGACTGCCAGAATTTTTGCTGAGGTTGTTACTGCGGGCTAGCCAGCTGTCCTCCCCCGCACCGAAGCGGGTCATGAGTGATGTGAGGGCTGCCATGGATTTCGGCTTTTCCTGTCCTAGGTGCCGGGCCAGCCACTCGTCGCGGATGTTATGTTTGAAGGCTGCGAGGGCCTCTGCATCCGGACAGTTGACGATTTGATTTTTCTTTGTTAAGAACCATGTCCAGAACTGTCTGGCCGATTCATCTGGCTGCTGAATTATGTGGCTTAGGTCATCGGCGTCTGGTGGTCGCACATATGTGCCCTGGAAGTTGTCAAGGAACGCGGCTTCCAGGTCCTCCCAACAGCCAATTGACTCTGCTGGCAAGCTGTTAAGCCAATGCCGAGCTGGTGCTTTAAGCTTGAGTGGGAGATATTTGATGGCGTGAAGATCGTCACCGCGGGCCATGTGGATATGAAGGAGATAGTCTTCGATCCAAACCACGGGGTCTGTTGTGCCATCATAGGATTCAATGTTCACGGGTTTAAACCCTTCAGGGATTTGATGATCCATTACTTCATCTGTGAAGCATAGTGGGTGTGCAGCGCCTCTATATTGGGCAATATCACGACGTAGCTCAAGCGAGCTTTGTCTATTGTGTTCGGCCCGGCCGGAGTTGCTGTATCCGGCGCGACGGTAGTAGTCGCGCATCGTGGGGCGCCCACGTGATCCGTAGATCGATCTTGATTGTCTGGCCTTGTCCTCCAATATGTCTCGCAAGTCCGGCGCATTCCCCCGTGGCTTAGTACTTTTCGAGCGGTGCCGGGGTACGATCCTGATGGAGGGCCTAGAGGCCTCTCTGTCGCGGCCACGAGGTGGTCGGTCTGCCGTATTGTACGCTGGTGATGAAGGTTTATATGCCTCCTCCTCTATTCGGGGGAGCAACTTGCGTTTTGGGTAGCTTTTGGAGGGGCGTTCGAGTTCATACTCTTCGGCCGCAAGGACTTCAGTCCATCTGTTGGCTAGCAGGTCTTGATCAGCTCGAAGCTGTTGCTGCTTTTTCTTTAGGCTATTCGCCGTGGCCATTAGCCCGCGTTTAAAACGCTCTTGTTCGACGGGATCCTCGGGCACGACAAATTCGTTGTCATTGAGGCTTGCCTCGTCTCCGGAGGGAGGCATGTAATTATCATCCTCTACCTCTTCGTCTGCCGCTCTCTCGTGAGGGCTGGCTTCTCCGTCCTCCTGTGCTGAATCTTGCTGGAGGGGGTTGTCTTCGGCACTCTCTGGTGTGTTATTATCCCCGGTGCCGGAATCTCCATTCTTGTTGTGGCGGGATTTAGAGCGGCGCCGCTGACGTCGGCGCTTGGGCTGTTTCTTAGAGGAATCTGCCTCCGCTGCTTCTTCGCCATTCCCATCCTTTGGGATGTCCACCATGTATATGTCGTACGACGAGGTGGTCTTCCAGTGCCCTGTAGGCGCTGGTTCTTGGTTGTCTCCGGCATCGTCGTCCATACCGTCGATGTCTTCGGAGTCGTAGTCTAGCATGTCGGTTAGATCATCGACAGTGGCTACAAAGTGGGTGGTGGGTGGGCTTTGAATTTCTTCGTCGTCCGCATCCCAACTGTCCTGACCGCAGTCCGGCTAGGGCTCTCCTGACAACGAGAGATATTTTAGCGAATTCAGGATGTTGCCAAAGGGTGAGTGCTGAAAGATGTCCGCGGTGGTGAACTCCATGATCGGCGCCCAATCGGATTCGATTGGTAAGGGCGCAGGAGGTTCGGTGTCCGGTGAGGGGTCCGGCACCTCGGAGTCACGAGCATTACAAGGGACAAGGTTAGTATTCGGCTCCATCGCCGTAGAGGTTGCTGCCCCCAAGGCGGTGTCTAGCCACCCGTCCTCGATCTGCGCGGTCGGCTCCGAATTAAGGATCGGATCGGACTCATGTGCGGCTTCCAGGGCACTGTCCGGCAGCAGAGCTAAATCATGCCCATCGTGACAGTGCGGCGCGCTCGGCTGTGGCTCGAATCCGTCGAAGATCAAGTCTCCGCGGATGTCAGCCATGAAGTTTAGGCTTCCAAATCTGACCTGATGGCCAGGGGCGTAGCTTCCGATCTGCTCCAGATGGCCAAGCGAGTTGGCCCGCAGTGCAAAGCCGCCGAACACGAAGATCTGTCCGGGGAGAAAAGTCTCGCCCTGGACTACGTCGTTGTTGATGATCGAAGGAGCCATCAAGCCTATCGGTGACGACACAGAGGAACTCTCAATGAAAGCACCAATGTCGGTGTCAAAACCGGCGGATCTCGGGTAGGGGGTCCCGAACTGTGCGTCTAGGCGGATGGTAACAGGAGACAAGGGACACGATGTTTTTACCCAGGTTCGGGCCCTCTCGATGGAGGTAAAACCCTACTTCTGCTTGATTGATATTTATGATATGGGTAGTACAAGAGTGGATCTACCACGAGATCAAGGAGGCTAAACCCTAGAAGCTAGCTTATGGTATGATTGTTGTAATGGTTGTTCGTCCTACGGACTAAAACCCACCGGTTTATATAGACAATGGAGAGGGCTAGGGTTACACAGAGTCGGTTACAATTGTAGGAGATTGCCTTCCACGCCAAGGAAAGTCCCATCCGGACACGGGACGAAGTCTTCAATCTTGTATCTTCATAGTCTTGGAGTCCGGTCGATGATGATAGTCCGGCTATCCGGACACCCCCTAGTCCAGGACTCCCTCAACGGGAAAGCTCCCAACAAGTAAAAGAAGAACAGGAAATAATTTTGGGTTTTCTTTTTAATTCTACTACAAGCATGGAAAGTAAACTAACTAATTTTTATGGTTTTTCTTAAACTTTATCAAACACACAAGAAGAAAGTAGGAAAAAGAAATTTAAACTAGCATGGATAATACAGTGAAAGAGTATGAGCACTGAGGGAGTCCTGGACTAGGGGGTGTCCGGATAGCCGGACTATCATCGTCAGCCGGACTCCAAGACTATGAAGATACAAGATTGAAGACTTCGTCCCGTGTCTGGATGGGACTTTCCTTGGCATGGAAGGCAAGCTTGGCGATACGGATATGTAGATCTCCTACCATTGTAACCGACTCTGTGTAACCCTAGCCCTCCCCGGTGTCTATATAAATCGGAGGGTTTTAGTCCGTAGGACAACAACCATTACAACAATCATACCATAGGCTAGCTTCTAGGGTTTAGCCTCCTTGATCTCGTGGTAGATCCACTCTTGTACTACCCATATCATCAATATCAATCAAGAAGGAGTAGGGTTTTACCTCCATCGAGAGGGCCCGAACCTGGGTAAAAACATCGTGTCCCTTGTCTCCTATTACCATCCGCCTAGACGCACAGTTCGGGACCCCCTACCCGAGATCCGCCGGTTTTGACACCGACATTGGTGCTTTCATTGAGAGTTCCTCTGTGTCGTCACCGATAGGCTTGATGGCTTCTTCAATCAACAACAACACAGTCCTGGGTGAGACTTTTCTCCCCGGACAGATCTTCGTATTCGGCGGCTTTGCACTGCGGGCCAATTCACTTGGCCATCTGGAGCAGATCGAAAGCTACGCCCCTGGCCACCAGATCAGATTTGGGAGCCTAAACTTCACGGCGGATATCCGCGGAGACTTGATCTTCGATGGATCCCAGCCGCAGCCGAGCGTGCTGCACTGTCACGATGGGCATGATCTAACTCTGCCGCCGGACAATACCTTGGAGGCCGCACACGGACCCGCTCCGACCCATAGTCCGGAGCCGATCGCGCAGATCGAGGACAGGCGGCTGGACACCGCCTCGGGAGCTGCAACTTCCACGGCGATGGAGCCGAATGCTGACCTCGTCCCTTATAAAGCTCGCGACTCCGAGGTGCCGGACTCCCTGCCAGACTCCGAACCTCCTGCGCCCCTGCCAATCGAATCTGATTGGGCGCCGATCATGGAGTTCACCGCTGCGGACATCTTTCAGCACTCTCCCTTTGGCGACATCCTAAAATCGCTAAAGCATCTCTCGCTATCCGGAGAGCCCTGGCCGAACTACGGCCAGGATGGTTGGGATGCGGACGACGAAGAAATTCAAAGCCCACCCACCACCCACTTTGTATCCACTATCGACGATCTTACCGACATGCTAGACTACGACTCCAAAGACATCGACGGTATGGACGACGATGCCGGAGACGATCAAGAACCAGCGCCTACAGGGCACTGGAAGACCACCTCGTCATACGAGATATACATGGTGGACACCCCAAAAGATGGGGACGGCGAAGAAGCAGCGGAGGCAGATTCCTCAAAGAAACAGCCCAAGCGCCGACGTCAACGGCGCCGCTCTAAATCCCGCCACAGCAAGAATGGAGATTCCGGCACTGGAGATAATAACACCCCAGAGAGTGCCGAAGACAACCCCCTCTAGCAAGATTCAGCGTAGGAGGATGCAGAAGCAAGCCCTCACGAGAGAGCGGCAGACGAAGAGGTCGAGAATGATAATTACATACCTCCCTCCGGAGACGAGGCAAGCCTCGACGACGACGAATTCGTCGTGCTTGAGGATCCCGTCGAACAAGAGCGTTTCAGACGCAGGCTAATGGCCACAGCAAATAGCCTAAAGAAAAAGCAGCAACAGCTTCAAGCTGATCAAGACCTGCTGGCCGACAGATGGACCGAGGTCCTCGCGGCCGAAGAGTATGAACTCGAACGCCCCTCCAAAAGCTACCCAAAATGCAAGTTGCTCCCCCGACTAGAGGAGGAAGCATACAAACCTTCATCACCAGTGCACAATACGGCAGACCGACCACCTCGTGGCCGCGACAGAGAGGCATCTAGGCCCTCCACCAGAACCGTACCCCGGCACCGCTCAAAAAGTACGAAGCCACGGGGGAACGCGCCGGACTTGTGGGATATATTGGAGGACAAGGCAAGACAATCCAGATCTATCTATGGATCACGTGGGTGCCCCACGACCCACGACGAATACCATCGCACCGGATACAGCAACTCCGGCCGGGCCGAATACAGCAGACAACGCTCTCTTGAGCTACGTCGTGACATTGCTCAATACAGAGGCGCCGCACACCCACTATGCTTCACAGACGAAGTAATGGATCATCAAATCCCTGAAGGGTTTAAACCCGTCAACATTGAATCCTATGATGGCACAACAGACCCTGCGGTTTGGATCGAGGATTATCTCCTTCATATCCATATGGCCCGCGGCGACGATCTCCACGCCATCAAATATCTCCCGCTCAAGCTTAAAGGACCAGCTCGGCATTGGCTCAACAGCCTGCCCGCAGAGTCAATTGGGTGTTGGGAGGACCTGGAAGCCGCATTCCTCGACAACTTCCAGGCACATATGTGCGACCACCAGACGCCGATGACCTAAGGCACATAATTCAGCAGCCAGATGAATCGGCCAGACAGTTTTGGACATGGTTCTTAACCAAGAAAAATCAAATTGTCGACTGTCCGGATGCAGAGGCCCTCGCAGCCTTCAAACATAACATCCGCGACGAGTGGCTAGCCCGGCACCTAGGACAGGAAAAGCCGAAATCCATGGCAGCCCTCACATTACTCATGACCCGCTTCTGTGCGGGAGAGGACAGCTGGCTAGCTCGAAGCAACAACCTCAGCAAAAATGCTGGCAGTCCGGATACCAAGGACCACAATGGCAGGTCGCGTCGAAACAAAAACAAACGCCGCGTTAATGGCGATAACAATGAGGATACGGCAGTTAACGCCGGATTCAGAGGCTCTAAACCCGGTCAACGGAAGAAGCCATTCAAAAGAACTACTCCGGGTCCGTCCAATTTGGACCGAATACTCGACCGCTCATGCCAGATACATGGCACCCTCGAAAAGCTAGCTAACCACACCAACAGAGATTGTTGGGTGTTTAAGCAGGCAGGCATGTTAATTGCTGAAAACAATGACAAGGGGCTGCACAGCGACGACGAGGAAGAGACCCGGCCGCCGAACAGTAGAGGACAGAAGGGTTTCCCCCCACAAGTGTGGACGGTAAACATGATATACGCAACCCATATACCCAAGAGGGAGCGGAAGCGTGCACTAAGGGACGTATATGCGATGGAGCCAGTCGCCCCGAAGTTCAATCCATGGTCCGCTTGCCCGATCACTTTCGATCGAAGAGACCATCCGACCAGTATCCGCCATGGCGGATTCGCCGCATTGGTTTTAGACCCAATCATCGATGGATTTCACCTCACGAGAGTCCTGATGGACGGCGGCAGTAGCCTGAACCTACTTTATCAGGATACAGTGCGCAAGATGGGCATAGACCCCTCGAGGATTAAACCTACAAAGACGACCTTCAAAGGCGTCATACCAGGTGTTGAGGCCAATTGTACAGGCTCAGTCGCACTGGAAGTGGTCTTCGGATCCCCGGATAATTTTCGAAGCGAGGAGTTAATCTTCGACATAGCCCCGTTCCGCAGCGGCTATCACGCTCTGCTCGGACGAACCGCGTTTGCAAAGTTCAACGCGGTGCCGCATTATGCATACCTAAAGCTCAAGATGCCAGGCCCTCGTGGAGTCATCAGGGTCAACGGAAATACGGAACGCTCCCTCCGAACGGAGGAACATACAGCGGCTCTCGCGGCAGAAGTACAGAGCAGCCTTCTAAGGCAATTTTCGAGTCCGGCCGTTAAACGACGGGACACGGCCAAACGCGCCCGGAGCAACATCAATCAAGACCACCTGGCACGTTCCGAGCATGCGTAGCAATGCGGCCCCAACCCCAACCCTCGCATGATTGCAAGACGAGCTCTCCGCGTACATCATTACGCTCTGGAGATACCATGGGCATAGGGGGAGGGGCACGACCACAACAGACCCAGAGTGCAGCTCGACCACACCAGGGGCTCCCAAGTGTGTCGCTCTTTTTATTTTTATTTTCCTTCTTTTTATACACAGGACTCCGTTTACAAGAGGTCCTGTCCGGCAGTAGATTGGCCGAACTCACGATGCAACAGCCAGGGAGGAACAAGGGCTACGACGAACACTCAGGTGGTCTCCATTATGAGCATTAAATCTGTTTATTACAACATTCCGCAGCCCACCCCTGGAGGGGGACATGTTTAAAATAGTCCACTCCCTTGCTTACCGCACTATTTGTATCGTTCTGCACTCATGGCAGAATTCCCTGAATAAACAATGCATCATTTTTTCGCTTATAATTGCATTCCTTTGTTTATATATATGTTCATTTACGACATCTTGCATCCGTACAATTTGGTACGGCCGAATACACCAGGGGCTTACGTTCCCCGCACTATGGTGTGATAAGTCCGAACACTTTCACAAGTGTGGCACCCCGAACTTATAGCATTATATGAATCGGCTCCGAATCATGTCTTGGGTCAATAGTTGGGTTTGCCCGGCTCCCATGTTTTGGTACCTTACGTTCCGTTCTGTCGGCTAAGGTAGCACTAGGAGAACCACTGCGATTGCGCCCCGGTTGAGCTGGGCGAGCGCCTTAGTGGAGAAAGCTAAAACTGACTATCATGATAAGGCGAGAGACTGGTCGCTGTTCGAGAGGTCTTTTCGAGTCCCTAAAGACTTATGCCGCTTCGAGCGAAGAACCGGATAATGTCCGGCCAAGGTGTGGATAGCGCCCCGAACTCGGTCTTCCGAATACTAGGGGCTTCGCCGAAATTTAAAATTATAGAATTCTATGGCTAAGTGAGAGTGTTCAAGCATTATAAGTCCGGTTGCCTTGTTCGTAGTGTTGAGCGCCTCCCTAGATGGACCCAAAAATGGGAACAAAAGTGCTCAAGTTTATCCCGAACACCCCAGCACTCGTGGCATGGGAACTGAAGCCGATGACTTGCCATCTCTCAGATTTAATAAACGGCCGCACAGAAGGTAATATTTTAAATCAATAAGCGTTGCTTAGCGCATATGAACAATGTTTTCAGCGCACTGGATAACACATGGCGAGTCTACTCAATAATTACATCTCTGGGGCACTCATCCGCAATCTTGCGGGCACCCTTCAGGACAGTCTTATAGTACATCTCGGGCGTACGATACTCTTTGCCCGGCGGCGGCGCGTCCGTCAGGAGCCTCTCTGCATCCAGCCTGCCCCAGTGCACCTTTGCTCGGGCAAGGGCCCGACGGGCACCTTCAATACAGGCGGAGCGCTTGATGACCTCCACCCAGGGGCACGCATCCACCAGTCGCCGCACGAGGCCGAAGTAGCTCCCAGGCATGGCCTCTCCAGGCCACAGCCAAACTATGAGGCCCTCATGGCCTGCTCGGCTACTTTGTGGAGCTCGACCAGCTACTTCAGCTGGTCGCTAGGGGGCACCGGATGTCCGGCCTCAGCGTACTGAGACCAGAAGACCTTCTCCGTCGAGCTCCCCTCCTTAGCCCGGTAGAATGCGGCGGCATCGGACACGCTGCGAGGCAGATATGCAAACGCCCCTGGAGAGCTCCGAATTCGGGTAAGTAACAGGTAATTTACATTCACATGCTTGCTTTGCATGAAAAATGCCTTACCCGCCGCTATCTTCTTCACCGCCTCAATCTCCTGGAGGGACTTATGGGCCTCGGCCTTGGCGGCTTTGGCACTTTCAAGAGCCGAGGCAAGCTCGGACTCTTGAGTCTTTGAGTCGCGCTCCAAACTCTCATGCTTTTCCATGAGAGCCTGGAGCTCTTGCCGCACCTCCGCCACCCGCGCCTCCTGCTTTTCTCGCTCTGCCCGTTCCGCGGCCGCATTGCGTTCGGCCGCGGACACAGCCTCCTTCAGGGTTGCCACCTCGTTCGTGGCCCCTGCAGTACCCACGTTATCCTTGTTATTTTTATTGCAACCTAAATCCTTTTCTGTAAGGTACAAATTTCAAAGTGGTGTTACTCACCTTCTTTGTCCTCGAGCTGCTTCTTGGCACGGCCAAGCTCTTGCTCGGACCGCTCGAGGTCCTGCTTCAAAGCACCGACCTCTGCAGTCAGTGCAGTAGAGGTCAGCAGCGCAGCCTGCAAACCCATATTGACATAATTTTTAGCACTCCTGCGTATATCTTTTTTAGATCCTCAATCCGGTTTTTCTTTCCGAACACCGAACCGAGCATCAGGGGCTACTGTCTATGCGGTATTACATTGCATATTTTTAACTTCTTACCTCAAAGCCTGTTAGAAGGCTACTGCAGGCTTCGGTCAGCCCGCTCTTGGCGAGCTGAACCTTCTGAATCACCACACTCATAATAGTGCGGTGTTCTTCCTCGATGGAAGCGCCTTTGAGCGCCTCCAACAAGTTGTCCCGCGCCTCCGGTTGGACGGAGGCCGCCGGCGTCACGGTCTTGCCCTTCTTGCGAAGGGGCCGCCGGCCGGACTCTGGAACCACCGCGGGTTCCGGCGTGGAGTCCGGCGCAAAGTCCGGGAGGCTTCCTTGTGGCGCCTCCGGAGCCTCCTCCTGATGGGTCCCTTCTCGGGATCCCACCTCGGCGTCCTCAGTGTCGCGAGGGGTGGAGGCAGTCGAGATGGAGTCTACATCCGACGGAGCCAACGACCCGCTCGATGAAGCGGGGAGATCATCATCGGCCGGACTGCAGGCAGCGTGCGGCATTAGAAGGACACTATGTGACACAAAAGGGAAATCATAAATCATTCAGGAATCCGGATACTTACGATCTTGCCGGAGGCCTGGCCCTTGAGGGCCACTCTTCGTCGCCAACGTTGGCGTTGGCGGAGCTGTCCGGGGGAATAGTTCTTCCCCTCTTGGACCCTTCGGCCTCCCCTGTCGGGGAAGCCTTCCTCTTCCTCTCTCCTTCCTCTGGGAGAGAGTCCTCTTTCTCCTCCTCGTCTTCGGGGGAGGAGTCCGCCTCGGAGCCATCGGACGATGAGTCCGATATCACCTGGCGCCGGGAACTTCTTCGGGTTCCCGTGGCCTCCTTTTTGGCCTTCTTATCCAGCACCACATAAAGTTCTGGGACCAGCAGCCCCGTCAAGCGGGCGTCCGCTGGGTCTTCGGGAAGGGGAGCCAGACAGTCTACCTGTCCGGACGTCCTCTGCCAGTCCTGTCAAAGGCATTGGGAGTTTTAGATCCCACATAGAGTCAAACTATGAAAGAAAACAACTGTCCCATAGAGGATAACGAAGCTTACCTCACTGGCCGGGCGCTTGGTGCTGAATCCGCGATCTTCAGTTGTGGACGCGGGGGCTTCTCCGCCCTTGAACAGCACCCTCCAGACGGCTTCGTACATCGTGTCGAAGAGCCCGCTTAGAGTCCGGTGCTGCACCGGATCGAACTCCCACAGGTTGAAGGCCCGTTGTTGGCAGGGGAGGATCCGGCGGATGAACATGATCTGGATCACATTGACAAGCCTAAGCTTCTTGTTCACCAGGGTCTGAAGACAGGACTGGAGCCCTGTCAGCTCCTCCGAACTGCCCCATAGCAAGCCCTTCTCTTTCCAGGAGGTGAGCTGCATAGGGATACCAGATCTGAACTCGAGGGCTGCCGCCAACTTAGGGTCGCGCGGCTCGGTGATGTAGAACCACCCTGATTGCCACCCCTTGACGGACTCCACGAAGGCCCCTTCGAGCCAGATGACGTTGGGCATCTTGCCCAACATGGCGCCTCCGCACTTCGCTTGAGTGCCCTTCACCACCTTCGTCTTGACATTGAAGGTCTTGAGCCACAAGCCGAAGTGGGGCTCGATGCAGAGGAAGGCCTCGCACACGACGATAAACGCCCAGATGTTGAGGATGAAGTTTGGCGCCAGATCGTGGAAATCCAGGCCGTAATAGTACATGAGTCCCCGGACAAAGGGATGCAACGGGAAGCCCAGTCCGCTGAGGAAGTGGGGAAGGAATACGACCCTCTCATGGGGCCTGGGGGTGGGGATGAGCTGCCCCTTGTCGGGCAGCCGGTGCGTGATGTCGCTGGAAAGGTATCCGGCGCTGCGCAGTTTTGCGATGTGCTCCTCCGTAATGGAGGAGGCCATCCACTTGCCTCCCGCTCCGGACATGATTGGAGAAGGTTGAGACAAGATGTGCGGGCTTGGGCGCTGGAGCTCGAGTGCGCGGAGATGGATAAGCAAAGGAGGAAGAAGGCGTAGGTAAAAAAGGGTGGATCCTTATCCCCTTATATATCGGCGGACGAAGACTATGCGTCCCCACCGGCCTGGTAAAACTCGCTTATCTCCCAAGCGCCACCATCAATGGCGCGGTTGGGTTACCCACGTCTGTATTGATGAGAATCCCGGAATAAGGGGAACACAATCTCTGCTTCGACAAGACGTGCCAAGGAAACCGCTTCGCTAAACGCGCTGAGGTGGTATAATAAAAAACGATTCAAGTAAAGGCTTGGTAGTGGTGTGACGTCATACTACAAAATATGTCAGCAGATTGAACTTGTGTACATAATATTCTCTCTACGGGGAAATGTGGAAATTATTTTGCAGAGCCGGACACTATCCTGGTGTTCACAATCTTCTATGAATTATTCGGAGGAGGAACCCGCCTTGCAATGCCGAACAATATGCGCGCCGGACTCATCGTCATTGAAGCCTGGTTCAGGGGCTACTGAGGGAGTCCTGGACTAGGGGGTGTCCGGATAGCCGGACTATCATCGTCAGCCGGACTCCAAGACTATGAAGATACAAGATTGAAGACTTCGTCCCGTGTCCGGATGGGACTTTCCTTGGCGTGGAAGGCAAGCTTGGCGATACGGATATGTAGATCTCCTACCATTGTAACCGACTCTGTGTAACCCTAGCCCTCCCTGGTGTCTATATAAACTGGAGGGTTTTAGTCCGTAGGACAACAACCATTACAACAATCATACCATATGCTAGCTTCTAGGGTTTAGCCTCCTTGATCTCGTGGTAGATCCACTCTTGTACTACCCATATCATCAATATCAATCAAGCAGGAGTAGGGTTTTACCTCCATCGAGAGGGCCCGAACCTGGGTAAAAACATCGTGTCCCTTGTCTCCTGTTACCATCCGCCTAGACGCACAGTTCGGGACCCCCTACCCGAGATCCGCCGGTTTTGACACCGACAAGCACCGACATCTAGCAATGAGTGTGTGTAAGCATGAATGTAATGTTGGTGAGAAATACATACTCCCCCAAGCTTAGGCTTTTGGCCTAAGTTGGTCTATTGCCAGGGATGGCCTGGCGGATATCCGTAGGTGAAGCTGGGGTCATAGTGTGACGCAGAATAGTTGGGATCATAATGTGATGAAGAGGACTCTGATTGCCACTGGCTGGCAACCGCCTCAGGATCCCAAGAATAAACAGACATTCGCGGCGGCTCATCGTGTGGCTCTGGTTCCGGGGCTGGTGCAGGTTTCTGATAGGCTTGAATAGCCGCCTACGGAACAATGTGAGGCTCTGCATACAAGTTAAACAAAGAAGGAGCAGGCAAAGTAATAGTCTCAGGGTGATGTTTATCAAAGTACAATTTATATTTAAGCGCCCCTTCGCGATTCTTAACAAGAAAATCATGTGCTATCATACTCTTATAATCTAAATAAGCATGGGGCAGCGCTGTTTCTTCTTTCTCCTCATGCCTAATAGGTATCTCAAAATATTCAGCTAGGCGCGAAGCATAAATGCCTCCAAAGATGGGCCCCTTAGTACGGTTCGTACTTAACCGTCTAGCAACAATTCCACCCATACTAATAGAGTTATTGTGGTATAAACCATGGAAAAAATGATAATATCAGGAATACTAAGGTTCCTACAGTTCCCGCGACCAATCAAGCAACGACTAGCAAATAAGGCAAAGTAGCGTAAAATAGGAAAATGTATGCTAGTAATTCTTGCATCAGAAACCTTCCTGGTTTCTCCCATAGTGAAAGTGTTAATAAAAGCTTCCACTTAATTACGGTGTGGTTCATCTAAAGAACCCTCGAAAGGTATTTTGCAAACCTCACAAAATGCAGCTAATGTCATCTCCTTAACAACATCATATAAATGGAACTCTACTGTTGGAGGTGATTTCTTAGGGAAAAAGTAGAAGTTCTGCACAAAAGTATTTGTGAGTAAGAGATACTGATGACGTTGGTCGCGGAGGAAGTTGGTGAGGCCGGCGTTCACAATTAATAGATAGAAATCCTCATAAATCCTGTCACTCCTCAAGAAGTCATTGGAAGGCCATTCACACGGCCGGACCTCCGCGGTGCGAGGCAAATTAAATTTGGGCTTCTGCTCTTCTTCCTTTTGTTTTTCCTTAGAGCTTCGGCTCGACGAGCCCCTCAAAAGTCTCTTCATTATTTCTGAAACAATCTGAAATTTTTAGTAACTTCAAATAAAAGTGAACCAACTTCAATAAAATTGATAGTAACAACTCCCACAAGTGCCTAGAGCCTATATAAAGCATTGGGACTACTTGGAACCATATAAATTTGACATGCAAGCTCAAGAACATGGTCACCTATCCAGCACAATTTTGCAATGAATAAAGCACTAGAACAAAAACTAATTGGACCAATGGAGGAGTCACATACCAAGGAACAATCTCCCCAAGCAGTTTTTCGAGAGGTGATTTGAGCAAGAAGATCAAAAATCACAGCAACGGGGGCTGGATCTCGTGCTTGAGTTGGTTTTTCGTGTTTGTGTGAGGCAGAGGAAGAAGATGGGTGCAGGAATAAGTGGAGGAGGGCCACCGTGGGCCCATGGGGCAGGGGGGCGCGCCCAGGGGGGTAGGGCGCGCCCTACACCCTCGTGGCCAGGTGGCAGCTCCCCCCGTGGTAATTTTTGCACAGTAAATTCTCAAATATTCCTGAAAAATCATATTAAATTGGCATGGCATTCTGAGGACTTTTATTTTTGGGATATTTTTATATTGCACGGATAAGTCAGGAAACAGACAGAAAAATATTATTTTACTTTATTTCTACTAAATAACAGAAAATATAAAGAGGGTACAGAAGGTTGTGCTTCTAGTTTCATCCATCTCGTGATCATCAAAATGAATCCACTAACAAGGTTGATCAAGTCTTGTTAACAAACTCATTCCGAATAATCCCAGAACTGGAGAAATTTCGAATGACACTAAGTTACCTCAATGGGGATATGAAAATCCCCAACAATAAGAATATCATACTTCTTCTTGACAGTAGGGAGAGGGAATTCAAAACCTCCAAATATAATCGATGGGATTTTTCCAATAGAGTTGATGCTATAAACTTGAGGTTGTTTCCTCGGAAAGTGTACCGTATGCTCATTACCATTAACATGAAAAGTGACATTGCCTTTGTTGCAATCAATAACAGCCCTTGCAGTATTAAGGAAAGGTCTTCCAAGAATAATAGACATACTATCATCCTCGGGAATATCAAGAATAACAAAGTCCGTTAAAATAGTAACGTTTGCAACCACAACAGGCACTTCCTCACAAATACTGACAGGTATAGCAGTTGATTTATCAGCCATTTGCAAATATATTTCAGTAGGTGTCAACTTATTCAAGTCAAGTCTACGATATAAAGAGAGAGGCATAACACTAACACCGGCTCCAAGATCACATAAAGCAGTTTTAACATATTTCTTTTAATGGAGCATGGTATAGTAGGCACTCTGGGATCTCCAAGTTTCTTTGGTATTCCACCCTTAAAAGTATAATTAGCAAGCATGGTGGAAATTTCAGCTTCAGGTATCTTTCTTTTATTAGTAATGATATCCTTCATGTACTTAGCATAAGGATTTGTTTTGAGAACATCAGTTAATCACATACGCAAAAAGATGGGTCTAATCATTTCAGCAAAGTGCTCAAAATCCTCATCATCCTTTTTCTTGGATGGTTTAGGAGGAAAAGGCATGGGTTTCTGAACCCATGGTTCCCTTTCTTTACCGTGTTTCCTAGTAACGAAGTCTCTTTTATCATAACGTTGATTCTTTGATTGTGGGTTATCAAGATCAACAGCAGGTTCAACTTCTACATCATTATCATTACTAGGTTGAGCATCATCATGAACATTATCATTAACATTTCCACTAGGTTCATGTTCATTACCAGATTGTGTTTCAGCATCAGACATAGAGATATCGTTTGGATTATCAGGTGGTTCAGCAATAGGTTCTCTAGAAGTTTGCACAGTTCTATCATTTTTCTTTTTCTTCCTCTTAGAAGAACTAGGTATATCAATGTTGTTTCTCTGAGAATCTTGCTCGATTCTCTTAGGGTGGCCTTCAGGATACAAAGGTTCCTGAGTCATTCTACCAGTTCTAGTAGCCACTCTAACAGCATAATCGTTTTTCTTACTATTCATTTCATCAAGCATTTCTTTCTGAGCTTTAAGTACTTGTTCTACTTGAGTGGTAACCATAGAAGCATGTTTGCTAACAAGTTTATGTTCACCTCTAATATCAGCCATATAATCACCCAAGCATTTAATCATAAAGGTATTCTGTTTTAATTGTCTACCAAAATAAGCATTAAAGTCATCTTGCTTAAACATAAAGTCATCAAACTCATCCAAGCACTGACTAGCAATTTTAGTAGGAGGGACTTCAGCTTTATCATATCTATAGAGAGAATTTACCTTTACTACCTGTGTCGGGATATCGGGAGGTTCTTCAGTAAATAAGTAATTGAGATCATATACTTCTTCAACAGGCGGTAAATTAAGACCATGTATTTCTTCAATAGGAGGTAAATTCTTAACATCTTCAGCTTTAATACCTTTTTCTTTCATAGATTTCTTTGCCTCTTGCATATCTTCAGGACTGAGAAATAGAACACCTCTCTTCCTCAGAGTTGGTTTAGGAATAGGCTCAGTAATTGGCTCAGGAGCTGGCTCAGGAGTTGGCTCAGGAGGTGCCCAATTATTTTCATTTGCCAACATATTATTCAATAAAATTTCAGCGTCATCCGGTGTTCTTTCCCTGAAAAGAGAACCAGCACAACTATCCAGGTAATCTCTGGAAGCATCAGTTAGTCCATTATAAAAGATATCAAATATTTCAGGTTTCTTAAGAGGATGACCAGGCAAAGCATTAAGTAATTTGAGAAGCCTCCCCCAAGCTTGTGGGAGACTCTCTTCTTCAATTTGCACAAAATTGTATATTTCCCTCAAAGCCGCTTGTTTCTTATGAGCAGGGAAATATTTAGCAGAGAAGTAATAAATCATATCCTGGGGACTTTGCACACAACCAGGATCAAGAGAATTAAACCATTTCTTAGCATCACCCTTTAATGAGAACGGAAATATTTTGAGTAAATAAAGGTGGCGCGATCTCTGATTATTAGTAAACAGGCCAGCTATATCATCTAACTTACGAAGATATGCCACAACAGTTTCAGATTCATAGCCATAAAAAGGATCAGATTCAACCAAAGTAATTATATCTAGATCGACAGAAAAATCATAATAATCCTGATCAGGAACACAGATAGGTGAAGTAGCAAAAGCAGGGTCGGGTCTCATCCTACCTCTAAAAGATTCTTTACTCCACTTAAGTAGCAACCTCTTACGTTCAAGACTATCCTGGCAAGCAAGAACAGCTTCAATAGATTCAACATTAAAGAGATAACCCTCAGGAATAGCATGCATAGGTTCATCATCACTCATATCATCGTGTTCAGGTTCAATAATTTCTCTTTCTCTAGACCTAGCAATTTGCTCATCAAGATATTCACCAAGTGGCACAGTAGTATCAAGCATAGAAGTAGTTTCATCATAAGTATCATGCATAGAAGAAGTGGCATCATCAATAACATGCGACATATGAGAATCAATAGCAGTAGTAGGTTTAGGTGTACTCATAACAGAAGGAGAATCTAGTGCAAGGCTAGATGGCAATCCCTTACCTCCCCTCGTAGTTGAGGGCAAAATAGTAGTTCGATCATCTTTCAAGTTCTTCATAGTGTCCAGCAGATATAAATCCCAAGTGACTCAAAGAATAGAGCTATGCGCCCCGGCAAAGGCGCCAGAAAAAGGTCTTGATAACCCACAAGTATAGGGGATCACAACAGTTTTCGAGGGTAGAGTATTCAACCCAAATTTATTGATTCGACACAAGGGGAGCCAAAGAATATTCTCAAGTATTAGCAGCTGAGTTGTCAATTCAACCACACCTGGAAACTTAGTATCTGCAGCAAAGTGTTTAGTAGCAAAGTAATATGATAGTGGTGGTAACGGTAACAAAAGTAAAGACAACAAAAGTAATGTTTTTGGTATTTTGTAGTGATTGTAACAGTAGCAACAGAAAAGTAAATAAGCGTAAAACAGTATATGGAAAACTCGTAGGCACCGGATTAGCGATGGTTAATTATGCCGGATGTGGTTCATCATGTAACAGTCATAACATAGGGTGACATAGAACTAGCTCTAGTTCATCAATGTAATGTAGGCATGTATTCCGTATATAGTCATACGTGCTTATGGAAAAGAACTTGCATGACATCTTTTGTCCTACCCTCCCGTGGCAGCGGGGTCCTATTCGAAACTAAGGGATATTAAGGCCTCCTTTTAATAGAGAACCGGAACAAAGCATTAGCACATAGTGAATACATGAACTCCTCAAACTACGGTCATCACCGGGAGTGGTGCTGATTATTGTCACTTCGGGGTTGCCGGATCATAACACATAGTAGGTGACTATAGACTTGCAAGATAGGATCTAGAACACACATATATTCATGAAAACATAATAGGTTCGGATCTGAAATCATGGCACTCGGGCCCTAGTGACAAGCATTAAGCATAGCAAAGTCATAGCAACATCAATCTCAGAACATAATGGATACTAGGGATCAAACCCTTACAAAACTAACTCGATTACATGATAAATCTCATCCAACCCATCACCGTCCAGCAAGCCTACGATGCAATTACTCACGCACGGCGGTGAGCATCATGAAATTGGTGATGGAGGATGGTTGATGATGACGACAGCGACGAATCCCCCTCTCCGGAGCCCCGAACGGACTCCAGATCAGCCCTCCCAAGAGAGATTAGGGCTTGGCGGCGGCTCCGTATCGTAAAACACGATGAAACTTTCTCTCTGATTTTTCCCCCGAAAGCCAATATATGGAGTTGGAGTTGGTGTCGGAGGGCAACCAGGGGGCCCACGAGGTAGGGGGCGCGCCCAGGGGGGAGGGGCGCGCCCCCCACCCTCGTGAGCAGGGTGTGGGCCCCCTGGTCTTCATCTTTTGCATGGATTTTTCTTTATTTTTTCTTAGGTGTTCCGTGGAGTTTCAGGACATTCCGAGAATTTTTATTTTCTGCACAAAAAACAACACCATGGCAGTTCTGCTGAAAACAGCGTCAGTCCGGGTTAGTTCCATTCAAATCATACAAGTTAGAGTCCAAAACAAGGGCAAAAGTGTTTGGAAAAGTAGATACGACGGAGACGTATCAACCTACTATGTGTTATGATCCGGCAAACCCTGGAGTGACAATAGTCGGGACACTTCCCGGTGATGATAGTAGTTTGAGGAGTTCATGTATTCACTAAGTGCTAATGCTTTGGTCCGGCACTCTATTAAAAGGAGGCCTTAATATCCCTTAGTTTCCATTAGGACCCCACTGCCACGGGAGGGTAGGACAAAAGATGTCATGCAAGTTCTTTTCCATAAGCACGTATGACTATATTAAGAATACATGCCTACATTATATTGATGAACTGGAGCAAGTCCCATGTCATCCTATGTTATAACTGTTGCATGATGAATTGCATCCGATATAATTATCCATCATTGATCCATTGCCTATGAGCTTTTCACATATTGATCCTTGCTAAGTTACTTCTCCGTTGCCACTGTTACGATTACTACAAAACTGCTACTGTTACTTTTTGCCACCGTTATCGATATTTCCATACTACTTTTCTACTAAATACTTTGCTGCAGATATTAAGTCTTTCAGGTGTGGTTGAATTGACAACTCAACTGCTAATACTTGAGAATATTCTTTGGCTCCCCTTGTGTCGAATCAATAAATTTGGGTTGAATACTCTACCCTCGAAAATTGTTGCGATCCCCTATACTTATGGGTTATCAGCAATACACATGTGGGAGATTGTATACAAAAGTTTTCAAAGTTTTTCACGCTGTGGAAATTCGTATTTTGAAAACAAGATCCGTGGAGCTCGGCCTCCAGAAGCACTCACTCATGCGAACCTGCCCAATGTGGCCCTTCGGTGGATGACGCGCAGATCCAGAATACCGGAGATGGACAATACCAAAGTTTGATGGCATTGTGGCTTAGGGCATGTATAATGATGCTTTCTTAGGAGTGACACGTAGGATAAATGATGAGGTGGAGGAGAGAGAACTCGTAAGAAAAGGCTCGTCTTCTCTTATTTAAGAGAAGACAAGAGATGATCTCTTAGCACAATATGTCTCACCACGTTTTTAGGAATAGCTAGTTATTGAAGATAAGGCTAAGAAATGACCCATTGTAGCCATCTTTTTTTGTCATCTCTAAATTACATGCAAGACTTAAGATAAGACTATCTTATCAATCATTGTACATGCGCTTACACCACGTAGCAGACATGGAGGGATTGGAATGATAGTTTCTTCAACCTTTGGCACTGACGTGTACCATGTTCGGAATCAAAGAATCTATTCGCAAATGAGAGAAAACTTTTGCTAGCGGAGTTCGTGATGATGGCGGCTAAGAGCATATATAGTCAGACTTGGTAAATTTGACCTCTTATACATCCGTGGACGCACCAGGCATGCTGATACGTCTCCAACGTATCTATAATTTTTGATTGCTCCATGCTACTTTATCTACTGTTTTGGATTATATTGGGCTTTATTTTCCACTTCTATATTACTTTTGGGACTCACGTATTAACCGGAGGCCCAGCCCAGAATTGCGGTTTTTTGCCTTTTTTAGTATTTCGAAGAAACAAAATATCAAACGGAGTCCAAACGGAATGAAACCTTCGGGATCGTGATTTTCCAACCGAACGTGATCCAGGAGACTTGGACCCTACTCCAAGAAGTCTCCGAGGAGGTCACGAGGGTGGAGGGCGCTCCCCCCTGGGCGCGCCCCCCTACCTCGTGGGCCCCTCGGAGCTCCACCGACGTACTCCTTCCTCCTATATATAACTACATATCCCCGAACGATCAGAACAGGAGCCAAAAACTAATTCCACCGCCGCAACCTTCTGTATCCATGAGATCCCATCTTGGGGCCTGTTCTGGAGCTCTGCCGGAGGGGGCATCCACCATGGAGGGCTTCTACATCATCACCATTGCCCCTCCAATGAAGTGTGAGTAGTTTACTTCAGACCTTCGGGTCCATAGCTAGTAGCTAGATGGATTCTTCTCTCTTTTTGGATCTCAATACAATGTTCTCCCCCTCTCTCGTGGAGATCTATTCGATGTAATCTTCTTTTTGCGGTGTGTTTGTTGAGACCGATGAATTGTGGATTTATGATCCAGTATTATCTATGGAAAATATTTGATTCTTCTCTGAATTCTTTTATGTATGATTGAGTTATCTTTGCAAGTCTCTTCGAATTATCCTTTTTGGTTTGGCCAACTAGATTGGTAGTTCTTGCAATGGGAGAAGTGCTTAGCTTTGGGTTCAATCTTGCGGTGTCCTTACTCAGTGACAGAAAGAGTTGCAAGGCACGTATTGTATTGTTGCCATCGAGGATAACAAGATGGTTTTTTTTATCATATTGCATGAATTTATCCCTCTACATCATGTCATCTTGCTTACGGCGTTACTCTGTTTTTACTTAATACTCTAGATGCATGCTGGATAGCGGTTGATGAGTGGAGTAATAGTAGTAGATGCAGAATCGTTTCGATCTACTTGTTTTGGACGTGATGCCTATATACATGATCATTGCCTAGATATACTCATAACTATGCTCAATTCTGTCAATTGCTCAACAATAATTTGTTCACCCACCGTAGAATACTTATGCTCTTGAGAGAAGCCTCTAGTGAAACCTATGGCCCCCGGGTCTATTCTCATCATATCAGTCTATATCACTTTATTTACTTGCTTTGTTTTTACTTTACCTTTACTTTTTACTTTGCATCTATCTATCAAAAATACCAAAAATATTATCTCTATCAGATCTCACTCTCGTAAGTGACCGTGAAGGGATTGACAACCCCTAAGCGTTGGTTGCGAGTTTCTATCGTTTTGTGTAGGTACGAGGGACTTGTGCGTGGTCTCCTACTGGATTGATACCTTGGTTCTCAAAAACTGAGGGAAATACTTACGCTACTTTACTGCTCCTCTTCGGGGAAATCCAACGCAGTGCTCAAGAGGTAGCACATCCCGGGGGCGCATCCGGACGAACCCTCATATTTCCCTCCGGCATCCACATATCTCAAATCCAGACCCCCGAATCCATGCAAATCCATGCACGTCGATCATACAAGCAAATACCGCACGTAAATAGCAAATATTGGTATGAAGCATGGATAACATTTACATAAAATTTATTTTAAGAACCAAACTCAAGCATTGGCTCCTTGGTTGTGCTCCACGAGATTATTGAGTAGCTATGTGTGCACCTAATGATCTCAAAGATTCTGACGCATCTGCAGAAAGTTCATAAGCTGAGCCACATCTTGATCTTCCGGGATTTCAACTTGTTTTTCAGGTGCTTCAAAAATCATGAGTTTGGAATACACCATCACCCTCACCCTCGACAATCATATTGTGCAGAATAGTACAACATGTCATTAGCTATCACAAAGTTTCTGTTTCCCACATCATTGCAGCACTCTGCACAATTCCCCAACGAGCTTGAAGCACACCAAATTCTCTCTCAACATCCTTCCCAGCCGCTTCCTGCATTGTTGCAAAGTGTCTCTCTTTATTGCCATGCAGTTCGGATATGGTCTTCACAAATGCCGCCCACTGAGGATAGCTACCATCGGCAAGATAGTATCTCATGTTGTTCTCTCAGCCGTTGACGGTGTTGTTGCACAACAGTGATTCCCCAATTGCAAAGCATCCTGAACATCGAAGATCATTGAAGCACGTTGATGTCACTGTGAGAACCCGACATTCCAAAGAAAGCATGTCAAATTCATAAGTCGTGTGATGCCACTGCTTCTAGTATGATGGTGGCCTCTTTGGTGTTGGGGCAGTTCTTCCATTGCCAATGCATGCAATCAATTGATCCGAGCATTCCTAGAAACCCCCTTGCCTCTCCAATAGCCAACAACTTCTCCATGTCCTGCGCATTTGGTTCTCTGAGATACTCAGGTCCAAACACCTCCACCACAGCACGGGCTAACTTGACAGTAGTCTTCAAACATGTGCTCTCCCCCATCCTGACCATCTCACCAATGACATCTGCAGTAGTACCAAGTGCAAGCATCCTCAGAGCAGCCATGCACTTTTGCTTGGGAGAGAAAGAGAGTTGTCCGCAACAATCTCTTATGAGCTTGAAGTAGTCATCATGTGTCACATGCAAAAACGGCGATGAAACCATGGATCATCCAGGAAAGAAGGATTGCAAGCAAAGTAGTCCTTGTACAGTAGCTTTGCTCCGGACACCCTATCCCGGTTGGTCACTTTTCTCCCCCTGATTGAGCCATTGAAGTTTTGAATATGCTCCACTTGGCGGTCCATTTCCTCTTGCATGCTCATGAGCATAATCATGTCCACTTCTTTGTCCGAATCCGAGGAATCGAAGAACTCATCTTTAATCATTTGGTCAAGCACTACAAAAAATACACTTTCGAGATGATACGTGTTTGTCACAGTAGGTCACGTTTTCTGTCATGCATGTACATCCATGACGATTTTATGACAGAATAAAGATAGTCATACCTGTGCTGTCGTAGAAGTGTTCCATGACATTGCCAAAATTATCATCATGGAAGTGTCCACTTCCATGATGATAAATCGCGCATCTTAGAAGTGCTTTCGTCAAGGGTGACCGACATGTGGCATCCACCATAACGGCTCACTGTTAAGCTATCGGGTCCGGTTTTGGATCCGATAACCCATTAATAGCCCGGACCAATGGGGATTTTCCACGTGTAAAATCTCATTGGCCGGAGGAAACACGTGTCTACTCCTCGGTGGGCCAGATGTCATCCACTCATTGGACAGGAGGCGCCTATGATACGTCGACACGTGGCACGGCCCAATAGAGGCCCATTCCGATGAAAAGGCCGGCCTGTTTGACTTGGTCAAAAGGTAACGGGCCGGCCCACGGAAAATTTGTTAATGACTTGTTCATATATCGCCCATTTACGACCCGCTAACACCCGGCCCATTACGGCCTATCGGAATTAAGCCGAGTAGCTTCATCTGGGCCGTCCAATATGATTCCAGCCCGTTGTAACTTCCGGCCCATGTATGGCCCATGATGTCTTTCGGCCCATATGAGGCCCTTCGTAACTCTGGTTCCATTAAAGGCCCGAGATGAAACTGGCCCATAATGAACAGTGTATCGCTTTATACCCATTAACGGCCCATTATTCCATCCGCCGTTTCCAGCCCATGTTAACTTTCGGCCTTCTAAGGGCCCATTTATTCTTGGGATCATTTCTAGATTTCGGTCAGTTACGTTCTGTTACTGGCATGTTCCGTTTGTGGGCCAAATTCAGCCCGTGGTTACATTCGGCCCGTTTGTGGCCCGTTAACCCGTTGGGCTGTTTTCATGTCAAAAAAAATGTTGGGCTGTTTTCATAGAGTTATCAAATATGGCCTATTAACGGCCCGTTATGGTCCACGAATAGTACGACCCATGATTGGCGAAATGATTATACGCCCCGTAAAGGCCCATGGATCCTATGGCCCGTAGAAGACCAATGGATCCTATGGCCTGTAGAAGGCCCATGGATCATACAGCCCGTAGAAGGCCCATGGATCATACGGCCCGTAGAAGGCCCATGAATCCTATGGCTCGTATAGAAGACCAATGGATCCTACGGCCCATAGAAGGCCCATGGATCATACGGCCCGCAAGAGGCCCATGGTTACAACAGTCCGTGTGTTTCCATGATTATTGTGGCCTAGTTACCAAAAATAGGTTATTGTGGCCACTAGAAAAACGCGGAAAATGAACTGCAGTGACTACAAGCAAACAACTAAACAAGATAATAAGGAAATAAATAAGCAAGCAACTAACGCTAGCCTATTACCGCTATTACACATATTACATCCACTAGGCATCAAAGTTCACCACCAGTGCAAATATAGGGAACAAAGCAACATATTACATACACTGGCCGTCAAATTGGCCACCAGTGCAAATAAATGCGGCAGCAAAACAAAAGCATAACTGAAACAACTTCAGAAGAGCTCAAGAAACGTTATCCTGGGTATCCACCATGCTGGCAATAAGCTTAGCAAGCTTAATAGCTTTGTCCTGTTTGGCGCTAAAATCCTCCAACGCTTGCTGTTGCACCAGAAAGTATGCATCTGAATGCTCCAGGGACTTCCACAGTCCTTTCGCTTCTTGTCGTAGCACAGCTGATCGATGTCTTTCAGCTTGTAGTTGAGACTCAAGAAACCAAACTGATTCAGACAGTGAGTTTGTGTAGGACCTTGAAGTATGTCTAGAGGGGGGGTGATTAGACTACTTGACCAATTAAAAACTTAACCTTTTCCCAATTTTAGAGTTTGGCAGATTTTAGCGATCTTTGGACAAGTCAAGCAATCTTCACACAATTCAAGCAAGCATGCAAAGAGTATATGAGCAGCGGAAATTAAAGCATGCAACTTGCAAGAATGTAAAGGGAAGGGTTTGGAGGATTCAAACGCAATTGGAGACACGGATGTTTTTGTCGTGGTTCCGATAGGTGGTGCTATCGTACATCCACGTTGATGGAGACTTCAACCCACGAAGGGTAACGGTTACGCGAGTCCACGGAGGGCTCCACCCATGAAGGGTCCACGAAGAAGCAACCTTGTCTATCCCACCATGGCCGTCGCCCACGAAGGACTTGCCTCACTAGCGGTAGATCTTCACGAAGTAGGCGATCTCCTTGCCCTTACAAACTCCTTGGTTCAACTCCACAATCTTGTCGGAGGATCCCAAGTGACACCTAGCCAATCTAGGAGACACCACTCTCCAAGAAGTAAAAAATGGTGCGTTGATGATGAACTCCTTGCTCTTGTGCTTCAAATGATAGTCTCCCCAACACTCAACTCTCTCTCATAGGATTTGGATCTGGTGGCAAGAAGATTTGAGTGGAAAGCAACTTGGGGAAGGCTAGAGATCAAGATTCATATGGTAGGAATGGAATATCTTGGCCTCAACACATGAGTAGGTAGTTCTCTCTCAGAAAATGTAAGTTGGAAGTGTAGGTTTGTCCATGAATGAAGAGGAGGTGGAGGGGTATATATAGCCTCCACACAAAATCTAACTGTTACACACAATTTACCAAACTCGGTGGGACCGAATCGACAAACTCGGTTGGACCAATTTAGTAAATCTAGTGACCGTTAGGGTTTTCGGTGGGACCGACATGCAACTCGGTGAGACCGATATGGTTAGGGTTAGGGCATAACGTAATCTCGGTGAGACCGATTAAACAAACTCGGTGAGACCGATTTTGGTAATTAGCTAACCAGAGAGTTGGTTAGGTAAACTCGGTGGGACTGATTCGCTCATCTCGGTTGGACCGAAACGTTACGAAGGGGAAATAGAGAGTTTACATTGCAATCTCGATGGGACCGATTTGCTCATCTCGGTTGGACCAAAAAGTTACGAAGGGAAACAGAAAGATTACAATCCCATCTCGGTGAGACCGAGATCCCTATCGGTAAGGCCGATTTTCCTAGGGTTTGTGGCAGTGGCTATGACATTTGAACTCGGTGGCGCCGGATAGAAAGAATCGGTAGGACCGATTTTGACTTTGAGTTTAGGTCATATGTGGATGTGAGAAAGTAGTTGAGGGTTTTTGGAGCATATCACTAAGCACTTGAAGCAAGAGGCTCATTAAGCAACACCTCATCCCTCCTTGATAGTATTGGCTTTTCCTATAGACTCAATGTGATCTTGGATCACTTAAATGTAAAATGTAGAGTCTTGAGCTTTTGAGCTTGAGCCAATCATTTGTCCTTACTATTTTGAGGGATCCACTTTCATCATCCATGCCATGCCATTCATTGAGCTTTCCTGAAATATTTGTCTTGGAATAGCATTAGCTCAATGAGCTATATGTTGTTATGAATTACCAAAACCACCTAGGGATAGTTGCACTTTCAGTCTCCCCCTTTTTGGTAATTGATGACAACATATAGATCAAAGCTTCGACAAATAATAATAAGATTGAAAAACATCGTCGCTTTGAGAAGTATGTGATAAGCAAGAGCTCCCCCTAAATTTGTGCATAGTTTAAGATTTGCTTTAGACTGCAAATGCACAAGGAATTAGGCTCATGGGTTACTCTTCCATGTCACATACATCTTGGTGGAGCGCTCAAAATAATAAAGATTGAATACATGCACTCATAACAAAGCAAAGTGAATGATCATATGAGGATAAGTAAGATAATATCATCTAACAAGCATAAGTGTAGCTTATGATCAAACACATGATCATCAATGTCTCACAGATAATAGCATAGTGTCTCAAGCAATCAAAAGCAAACAAAGTTCAACCAAGAGGACAAGAGAGAACAAAAGTAAACTCTCTCTCTCGAAGCCTATGATCTATACATTTTTCTCCCCCTTTGGCAACAAGTTACCAAAAAGTTCCTAGAAAATGCATAGTACTATATCGTCTCTCAGGCTTGGTCTTCAGGTGGTGGTGTAGAGATGGCTCCTTGGACGAAGGCTTCAGTTGATGTGGATGGGGCTGAAGGAGTTGGTGCTGGAGCTGGTTGCACTGGAGCTGTAGGAGCTATAGCTGGTGCAGATGAAGTGGCTCTGGTGTCTGTCACAGGCACTGCAGGTGATCTCTGAGCTCTAGGCACTCTGGCAAATGCATCAGTGGTTGTCTTGCCCTTCCTCTCCTGCATGTCATCCTGTAGCTGCTCCACAACTGACTGAATCTCAGTTACTTTGACATCTAAATCATAGAATTTTTGTTCCATGATTCTTTCCGGGCTCTCCTGGTTTTGAGTTAGGGTGGCCAACCCCTTCTCAATCCTCAGAGTTGATGCTATCAAGTAACCAAGCTGCTCCTGCTTGTTCTTCAAAAAGTATTCAGATGCCTCCTCTTGAGTTGGCATCTTGGCAGCCTTCTCTTTCTTTTCTTTCTCCTTCTTCTCTTGAGCTTGTACTGATGATGGTTCATTCTCATTCATCACAACTTGATTGTCCTCAAATTCTGGATAGATAGCAAAATGTTCCTTGTCCAGCAAGTATGTGCATGTGCCCATCTTTGAGTTAATCAACTCCTGAATTTCTCTTTTGGTCTGCTGTTGTCCTCTTGATAGTCTCAACCATGAGGCTCATGACCTTGAATTTCTGTGGCACATCAAACAAGTGTAGCAAGTTTATAGCATGGCCTCTTATCATGTTGTGGTCACCTGACTTGGGCAATAGAGTATGCCTTAGGATCCAGTTGATCGTTGGCAGCCCTGACAGAAGAAAATGGACTGACCCAAACTTATGTGTCTCAACTGCAGCATTTGGGATCTCCTTGTACATATGAGCCATGGAATTGTGATCCATCTTCTTCTTGGCATAGACATCCAAGTCATCTTCACTCTCCTTTGGTGCATTGATCAGATTGGCCCATTCCTTAATGGTTGATTGGTACCTTGTACCTTCAGACATCCAGACTATCCTGCCATTTGGATAGAGATGTGTTGTGGAGTAGAATTGCATAATGAGCTCATCATTCCACTTTGTGAGCTTCTGCCCAACAAAGTCTGCAACTCCACAAGCAATAAAACTGTCTTGCACTCCAGGATAGTGTTCTTCATTCTCCTTCATGTAGGTCCAGTCGACCCATCTCATATCACAAACTATAGGCTTCTTGTCCAACAACACAGTCTCATAGAAATCTTGTTGTTCCTTTGTGTGGAACCTGTAATCAACAGCAGTCCTTCTCCTGATAGCATAGGGATTAGACAACCTCCACCGTCTGAGTCCTGCATCCTTTCTTAGCTTCATGTTCTCAGCCACAGGATGAGCATCATTGTGGTCTGGAATCTTGGGCTTCAGCTTCCTCAGGACTTGTCCTTCATCATCTTCCTCAGCAGCAACTTCAGGCACTGGGGCCTTGTTCTTCTCAGCAGCTGGTATACTCCTGGTATTCCTCTTTGGTGCATTCTTGGGCTTGGGGGCAGCTTCGGGTGCTTCTTTGGGCTTTGATGTTGCAGCCCCTGACTTAATAGCATCACCCATCAGCTTTTGTGCCTTGGGTGCTGGTGCAGCAACCTCTTCTTCCTCTTCCTCATTAGAAGAATGCTTCTCAAATCTACCATGGAATCAACTTTCTTGCACCATCTTCCTCTCTTTCTTTCCTTCTTCTGCCCTTCTGCAGCAGCCTCTTTGGGTTGAGATTTCAAAGGAACTTGAGTAGAAGCTCTGGCTTTAGACATAGGAGTTCTCTTTGCAGGCACTTTGATCTTCATTCTAGGCTTAATGGATGCAGCTGTGACATACTCCTTTTTGAGCACCTTCTTCTTGGAAGTGGCATCATTTTCAACTGCCACATAGTCCTCATCCACAGATTCTGAGGTTTTCTTCTTTCTGGCCCTGGTGGCAGCTTTAGGCAGATTGCTTGGGGTGCTCCTGCTGCCATCATCTGAGGAACTAGAGGGACTAGTGCCCTCACTCATGTGAATCTGCTCTTCTTCCCTATTCTGACTATCACTTTGGTCTGACATGCTGCAAACACTTACTGCTGACCCTGTGAATAGTTATAGGTGAGATAGAATGGATGAGCATCACAAAATGTAGAGATTTTTTGCAAAAGAATGATTCAAAAACTTAGTTTTAGTTTTCCACAGAAAGCATTTCGGATCAACCGATTTTCAAACTCGGTGATACCGAAGCAGTTTTGGAACCTAAACTAGTGAACTCGGTCAGACCGAGTCACAGTTCGGTGGCACCGAGACTGCTAGGGTTTCACGAAGTTCTAAAATCGGTCACACCGATTAGCAATTCTCGGTCAGACCTAGAGTTACTAGTGCAATGGCATTAGCCGAATCGGTGGGACCGAGTTTTTCAACTCGGTGGGTCCGAGATGGTTTCGGCGGAAACCTAACCCTAAATTTTCAAATCGCATCTATTCTAAGGATTGTTTTGACTGGATAGAGGTGTTTCACTCATGGCAAGAATCATAATGAACACAATGTGCTGAGAATCAGACGAGGATAGCACTGTGATCGAGTTCATACCCTAGTTCGGCGATGAACTCACTACGGCGGCAACGATGGAGTTGAAATCCGTTGACGGCGGTGGAGACCAGCGACAGGAGGCGGCTGGCGACGAAGTCGACGATCCGGAGACCTAGGAGGCAGAGCGAGCTATGCGCGGGCGAAGAGGTTTGGAGAAAGTTTTCCAAATTTTTGCCCGTGTGAATATATAGCCCGACCTGTCGGTGTGACCGAGTGGAACGACTCGGTGGCACCGAGATGCATAACTGTTGACAGTTACAGCAACTCGGTGTGACCGAAAAGTTCAAATCGGTTGCACCGAGATGGAAAACCTAGATCGACTTAGTGATCTCGGTATGACCGAAATGGAAGAATCGGTCAGACCGAAAATCATAAAGAAGTTTTGGAAGTTTAAGTCTACGACGAATCGGGGACTCCGAGTGCTCCTCACACAGAGTGGTTCGAATCTGACTTGATCAAATTTTGTGATGTAGCATGAATAGAGTTTGAGATGAGAAAAGCATAGATAGCTAGCGAAGGTTCTTAGGCATTCTTGTCCATCCACTTGGCAAAAAGAAAAAGAATCCAGTCAATCAAAACAACAAGTGGATGTCCTCGAATGTGTAAAATATGCAACCAACATGCTCACACAATAAAATGGCAAATGAAATATGTGGCAAAGCATGCACAACCAATTCTAGCATCTATCAAACAATTGGCGATGACTAGGTCATCTATATATGAGTATATTGACTTAGGAGTCAAATGAGAACATTTGATCATAGGTCATACTCATCATTTAAGCTCAAGTGGGGTTACCACTTTTACATAATGCATTGATGTGGTCACATCATTAGAGTTGCTTTGACTCAATTCTTAGAGTTAAGCTCCCCCTAGATGTGAGATCCCCCTTAGAGGGATGAACTAACCTTGGGTTTTGTCAATGATGACTTCATGTAGGTGTTGAAGATGTGGATGCTCAATGTTGATGTAGATCATTTGGAGCAATCCTTTGGAGTGATTTGCACTTTCAATACCTACATGGGTTCGTCCCACAAGGAACAAACAAGAATATCCATAGACATAGAGTGATGCACACACAAGATGATGTCCATGAAAACATTAGGTTACCTTGTCCCTTGCCTTACCAACATGAGGGTTTGTGACTCCTTGAACTAGTGCAAGATATGGAAGTTGATTGCACTTGTCCTTGCCATAATGATATGAGTGAAGAATGTTGGCGGAGTCACCCTCAAGAACTCTCTAGTTCTTCTTCTTCGGGATCAACATCATCTTGATGGGAATCCTTGGAGTTGTAGTTGTACTTGATGCAGTAGAACTTGACGTAGTCTTGGGAACCAACTTGACCAAGGCCTTAGGTGCTTCTTCAAATGCATCAATCTCCTCTTGAAGCTTGTCCTTGCCTTTGTTCTTGTGATCGTGTGGTGGAAGATCATCTTGTGCTTGTGTTCCCTTGAAGGAAGTAGGATCATACTTCTCTTGTTGAGGAACAAACTTTGTCTTGGGGTATTGATCTTCTTCCCACTCAACTCCATTGGCATTGAACTTTCGTTCAAAACCAACACCTTGATTCTTCCGGTGCCTTCCTTGCTTGCGTAAAATTTCCTCGAATTGCTTACTCCCGGCAAGGCTCTTGTATACACTCTTCTCTATAATTCCCTTCAATAAGCTATTTTCTTGCTCAAGTGTAACTTGGCTAAGAGAATCATTAGTGGAATCAAGAGAACTACTAGAAGCAACAATATTGGATTTGGCATTATTATTGTTACTACTAGAGGAAGGATCTTTCTTGTTCTTGTTGATAGACTTGTCTTGAGGCATGTAAGTAGATAAGAGTAAACGCTTGGCAATGTAAGAAGAACTTTTCTTACGGAGATCATCATTGATTGCCTTTAAGAACTCATGCTCTTGCTCAAGATTGAGCTTTTCAAAGCATAACTTCTCATGAGCCCTTAAAAGTTCTTGATGATATTCGAAGATAGTTTCATGAGATAACTTAAGAGTGTTTAGTTCTTTAGTTAGAAGCTCAATCTTCTCCTTATCATTGTCATTCGTTTTATCTTGATTAGCATGATTAAGTGACGTTTCATCATAGTATTCATCACTAGAGTTGTTAACAAGTAAATCATCATCACCTAACAAGTCATCTTCATCACTATTAAAATCAACATACTCGGGGTGTGTTACCTTTGGACCTTTGGCCATGAAGCATCTTCCAATTCCTTCATTTGGTGAATCAAATATGTCGTAGGAGTCGGTTGACACAAGTGCTAGACAGGCAACACCTTCATCTTGAGTATATTCGGAGTCAGAGTGATAGCTTCTGTCGGAGTGATTGTCGGAGTCGGAGCCGGATACCCATTCACCAACATGAGCTTGATGTCTTCGTTTTGTGTAGCTCTTTGATGACTTGTCCTTCCTTTCCGAATCCTTGCTTCTCCGTGAGGGTCTTCGTTCATAATGATCATCTCTACTCCTTCTCTCTCTTGGTAGTGATTCTTCTCTTCTACTTCTTCTTTTTGGAGAATCTTCTCTTCTTTTGTAGGGTGCCGTACACTCATTGGAATAGTGTCCGGGTCTCCCACAATTGTAGCAATTGCGCTCTCGACTAGAGGATCTTTTGTCATTATAGGACCTTGACTTAGAGCTTCTTTCTTTGCTTCTACTCTTGTAGAATTTGTTGAGGTTCTTCACCATTAAGCTCAATTCTTCATTGAAGGTTTGTTTCTCACTTGATGATGTGGGGGCTTCACATGAGGCTTTGTAAGCACCACTTGACTTGTTGTGAAGTTCCTCCTTATCCTTGAGTGACATCTCATGAGCAACAATTCTTCCAATGACTTCGTTGGCTTGAGATCTTTGTAGTTTGGCATCATTTGGATCAATGTGCACACGGTATCATACTTTCCATCCAATGCTCTTAAGATCTTCTTGATGATGAATTTGTCGGTCATCTCTTCACTTCCTAAGCCGGCAATCTCATTTGTGATAAGAGCAAGCCTAGAGTACATTTCAGCGACACCTTCACCATCCTTCATTTTGAACTTGTCAAGCTGACTTTGGAGCACACCCAACTTGGATTCCTTGACGGAGTCGGTACCTTCATTCATATCAATCGAAGTATCCCAAATTTCCTTTGCATTCTCAAGACGGCTGATTTTGTTGAATTCTTTGGGGCACAAGCCATTGAAGAGGATATCACAAGCTTGAGCATTGTATTGCAGCATCTTCAACTCATCCGCGCTAGCTTCACGGTTCGGCTCTCTCCCATCAAAGAATTCACCTTGCAAGCCAATACACACAACAGCCCAAACGGCGGGGTTATGTCTAAGAATATGCATTTCCATCTTATGCTTCCAACTAGCAAAATTAGTACCATCAAAGTAAGGACCTCTACGGTGATAGTTTCCCTTGCTAGACGCCATACTCTCCTAGGTTGTGAAACCAAGGCTATGACCACCAAAAGCTATGGAAATCAAAGCAAATGGAGACCAAAGCTCTGATACCACTTGTAGGACCTTGAAGTATGTCTAGAGGGGGGGGTGATTAGACTACTTGACCAATTAAAAACTTAACCTTTTCCCAATTTTAGAGTTTAGCAGATTTTAGCGATATTTGGACAAGTCAAGCAATCTTCACACAATTCAAGCAAGCATGCAAAGAGTATATGAGCAGCGGAAATTAAAGCATGCAACTTGCAAGAATGTAAAGGGAAGGGTTTGGAGGATTCAAACGCAATTGGAGACACGGATGTTTTTGTCGTGGTTCCGATAGGTGGTGCTATCGTACATCCACGTTGATGGAGACTTCAACCCACGAAGGGTAACGGTTGCGCGAGTCCACGGAGGGCTCCACCCATGAAGGGTCCACGAAGAAGCAACCTTGTCTATCCCACCATGGCCGTCGCCCACGAAGGACTTGCCTCACTAGCAGTAGATCTTCACGAAGTAGGCGATTTCCTTGCCTTACAAACTCCTTGGTTCAACTCCACAATCTTGTCGGAGGCTCCCAAGTGACACCTAGCCAATCTAGGAGACACCACTCTCCAAGAAGTAACAAATGGTGCATTGATGGTGAACTCCTTGCTCTTGTGCTTCAAATGATAGTCTCCCCAACACTCAACTCTCTCTCATAGGATTTGGATCTGGCGGAAAGAAGATTTGAGTGGAAAGCAACTTGGGGAAGGCTAGAGATCAAGATTCATATGGTAGGAATGGAATATCTTGGCCTCAACACATGAGTAGGTAGTTCTCTCTCAGAAAATGTAAGTTGGAAGTGTAGGTTTGTTCTGATGGCTCTCTCTACGAATGAAGAAGAGGTGGAGGGGTATATATAGCCTCCACACAAAATCTAACCGTTACACACAATTTACCAAACTCGGTGGGACCGAATCGACAAACTCGGTCGGACCGATTTAGTAAATCTAGTGACCGTTAGGGTTTTCGGTGGGACCGACATGCAACTCGGTGAGACCGATATGGTTAGGGTTAGGGCATAACGTAATCTCGGTGAGACCGATTACACAAACTCGGTGAGACCGATTTTGGTAATTAGCTAACCAGAGAGTTGGTCAGGTAAACTCGGTGGGACCGATTCGCTCATCTCGGTTGGACCGAAACATTACGAAGGGGAAACAAAGAGTTTACATTGCAATCTCGGTGGGACCGATTCGCTCATCTCAGTTGGACCGAAACGTTACAAAGGGAAACAGAGAGATTACAATCCCATCTCGGTGAGACCGAGATCCCTATCGGTAAGACCGATTTGCCTAGGGTTTGTGGCAGTGGTTATGACATTTAAACTCGGTGGCGCCAGATAGAAAGAATCGGTGGGACCGATTTTGACTTTGAGTTTAGGTCATATGTGGATGTGAGAAAGTAGTTGAGAGCTTTTGGAGCATATCACTAAGCACTTGAAGCAAGAGGCTCATTAAGCAACACCTCATCCCTCCTTGATAGTATTGGCTTTTCCGATAGACTCAATGTGACCTTGGATCACTTAAATGTAAAATGTAGAGTCTTGAGCTTTTGAGCTTGAGCCAATCCTTTGTCCTTAATATTTTGAGGGATCGACTTTCATCATCCATGCCATGCCATTCATTGAGCTTTCCTGAAATATTTGTCTTGGAATAGCATCAGCTCAATGAGCTATATGTTGTTATGAATTACGAAAACCACCTAGGGATAGTTGCACTTTCAGTTTGAATAGCTTGTGCAAGCGGTAGTGGCCAGTAACTCGAACAACAAACCAAGACAGGACTTTGGGGTTGTCTCACTGTCTTCAAAATAGTCTTCCTTAGCTGTTTTATCAGCTTTGTTGGAGACCAACAAGGATGTCTCACTATCCTGAACCTTATCTGCATTACTTCCTTTACCATTGCTTAATAAGGCACTCTTCCCCAATATTCTGTCAGCATTCTAAAAGAAGAAACAAGCAGAGACATAACAAGTTTAGCATGTACTAGTATATGAAGCTCATTTCGGTGAACCAGTTCATTAGTAAGGTGGACACGATTAAACTACCTAGCTTCTATTGCCAAGTACTAGTACATAATAAGAGCATCAAACAAACATATATCTGTGTCCTATGGTCACTGCATTGTCTTGCCAAATCAAAATAGAGACACAGTTCAAATCATATCAGTTCAAGACAAAGCAGCAGTGAAAGAATACAAAGCGTGGGAAACTACACGACACAACAAGATTTCAGATGGGTACCACGGGTCTACATGTACAACAACACTATTGGCCCTGTTGTGATGCTAGTAATGTGCATGATATGAGAAGTCAACTGTATACACAATTGAAATTGAAATCAACAGAGCTATTGATAAGAGCAAACCTGTTAAAGAAACATGCGTGAACATACCTGTTGTTCCATTGGAGTTTCGATTGGATCCTTCAATTTAAAAATAAGTTTGTATGAGTAAATATAGTGATACAAGAGCAAAGCAGTATGCACGATAGCAATGGAATCTTAAATTAGAACAGTTGTTCTTCAGGTTTAAGCACTTGTTCTTCATGAACAGAGTATAGTAAGACGTAAGGGAATTTGATGAGTTTCTTTGCCGATGAAGTACATTTTCTTTAGGTAATTCCAATACCGCCACCAAGCATTCTTGAAGATAGCAGAGGTATTAGCACATGTTACCTCATCATGAGTTTCCAAATCGGTCCTTCTCTATAGAGAAAAATGGGAAAATTTGCTATATTATAACCATCATGGAGGTAGGATATATGGGACAAAGCAAAGTAATTGCCATGAATAACATTACTTACACATAACTCCTAGACAAACACCTGCAACTGGCATTTTCCTTCATCTTCAGTATAATATTTCCAAGATGGGAAGATATGCACATAGGATTTAACAACATCAAATGCAATAGATGCTAAACTATGAATGGCTGGTTGTGCTTCATCCACAGGAATAGGCGTATTAACTAGTGGAGTTGGGGTTCGCCGTGGTAGTACTGGCCCTTTGGGCACTGGAGCTGCCTTACTAACTGCTCTTGTTTGGGAGCTCTGTGGTGGAGATGGTGTTGTGTCAACAGGAACTGGGTTACTATCTGCCGGGGTTGGGGTTAGATTGGGTGAAGCTGGTTCTCTGTCCATCGCAGTAGGGGTACAATCTGCGAGAGTCTGGGTTAGGTGTGGTAGGGATGGTTCTCGTGCATGTACAACCGGGGTGCTATCTCCACCAAGAGGTAGCACTATTTTATTTGAAGACCGTGTTTTTACTTCGCTAGATACTGGCACCACCCGCTCCAATTCAAATGGTTGATAAACAGGAAACATAGTTGAATGTACACACATTGTATGAGAGACATATGCAATAGATAGTGTGGAAAAAAGAGGGCATGAAATAGTTGACATGTATATTGTTTAACTAAAATGGATAGCATGACATAATTTCACATATATGATGTCTATCTAAACTTGATAGCATAGCATAACATAATTCAAAGATATGATGAATAACTAAACAAGATCGCATGACATAATTCACCTACATGTTATCTAAGTAATCAAGATCACATGATTTAATTCACAGATGTGATTTATATGCTAAACAGAGGGCATTCGATATGATGTCTGAACTAAGAACATGGTGTTGAATATTGTGTATATGATGTCTAAACTATGCAATGCAAGACACCATATGCATGATATGAGCAGTATAACCATGCCAAGTTAGAGCATACACCTCGGTGGGTGAATAGGACTGGTCATCTGTTTCTGAACCCATCTCTGAGGAGCTATCAGGACCCAACAAGAGATCTGCTTTGACACGTAGCACTGTCTGCTCTGAAGGCCTTGTTTTCACTCCAGATTTTTCCATCTCCCACCCAAATGGCTGATTCAAAGGAAGAGTAGTTTAATGTACGAACATTGTCGACAAATGGAAATGTAATGCAGAAAAGGATGGGCAAGATATCATTCAAATATATGATGCCTGGTTAAATAGGATGACATTGCACATTTCACATATATTATGGCTGGATAAAAGACATGAGACTGCATAATTCCCATATATGATATAGAAACTAAACAGGTGGCATTACAGAACATGTCTAAACTAAGTAGATGACATATATGATGTCAAAAGTAGGCACTGCAATGCAACATATGCATGATATGACTAAGATCATCATGCCAAGGTAGAGCAAACACCTTGGGGGGTAAATAGGAGTGGTCAGCTACATCTGAATCCACCTCAGAATAGATATCTTCGTCTGGATTACAATCTGGAGAGGGGGGCGGGAGGGTTTGCCATTGAATCCACCATGGAGCGATGTCTGCATGGCATTGTATTGGCGCGCAAAACTCTTCTCTTTTTCTTTACATGTTCAGCATGACTGTGTACAATATCTGACATGCATACGAAAAAAATATGGTGAGTGATGACCCACAAGTGTAGGGGATCTATCGTAGTCCTTTTGATAAGTAAGAGTGTCGAACCCAATGAGGAGCAGAAGGAAATGACAAGCGGTTTTCAGTAAGGTATTCTCTGCAAGCACTGAAATTATCGGTAAAGATAGTTTTGTGATAATGTAATTTGTAACGAGTAACAAGCAATGAAAGTAAATAAGGTGCAGCAAGGTGGCCCAATCCTTTTTGTAGCAAAGGACAAGCCCGGACAAATTCTTATATAGAGAAAAGCGCTCCCGAGGACACATGGGAATTATCGTCAAACTAGTTTTCATCACGCTCATATGATTCGCGTTCGTTACTTTGATAATTTGATATGTGGGTGGACCGGTGCTTGGGTACTGCCCTTTCTTGGACAAGCATCCCACTTATGATTAACCCCTATTGCAAGCATCCGCAACCACAAAAGAAGTATTAAGGTAGACCTAACCATAGCATGAAACATATGGATCCAAATCAGCCCCTTATGAAGCAACTCATAAACTAGGGTTTAAGCTTCTGTCACTCTAGCAACCCATCATCTACTTATTACTTCCCAATGCCTTCCTATAGGCCCAAACAATGGTGAAGTGTCATGTAGTCGATGTTCACATAACACCACTAGAGGAGAGACAACATACATCCCATCAAAATATTGAACGAATACCAAATTCACATGACTACTAATAGCAAGACTTCACCCATGTCCTCAGGAACAAACGTAACTACTCACAAAGCATATTCATGTTCATAATCAGAGGGCTATTAATATGCATTAAGGATCTGAACATATGATCTTCCACCAAGTAAACCAACTAGCATCAACTACAAGGAGTAATCAACACTACTAGCAACCCACAGGTACCAATCTGAGGTTTTGGTACAAAGATTGGATACAAGAGATGAACTAGGGTTTGAGAGGAGATGGTGTTGGTGAAGATTTTGATGGAGATTGACCCCCTCCTGATGAGAGGATCGATGGTGATGATTTCCCCCTCCCGGAGGGAAGTTTCCCCGGTAGAACAGCTCCGCCGGAGCCCTAGATTGGTTCCGCCAAGGTTCCGTCTCGTGGCGGCGGAGTTTCGTCCCGTGAGCTTGCTTATGATTTTTTCCAGGGTAAAAGACTTCATATAGCAGAAGATGGGCACCGGAGGGCTGCCAGGTGGCCCACGAGGCAGGGAGGCGTGCCCAGGGGGTAGGGCGCGCCCTCCACCCTCGTGGCCAGGGTGTGGGCCCCCGCTGGTACTTCTTCCGCTCAATATTTATTATTAATTCCCAAAATGACTTACATGGAGTTTCAGGACTTTTGGAGCTGTGTAGAATAGGTCTCCAATTTTTGCTCCTTTTCCAGTCCAGAATCCCAGCTGCCGGCATTCTCCCTCTTCATGTAAACCTTGTAAAATAAGAGAGAATAGCCATAAGTATTGTGACATAACGTGTAATAACAGCCCATAATACAATAAATATCGATATAAAAGCATGATGCAAAATGGACGTATCAACTCCCCCAAGCTTAGACCTCTCTTGTCCTCAAGCGGAAGCCGATATCGAAAAATATATCCACATGTTTGGAGATAGAGGTGTCGATAAAATAAAATACAGACATGAGGGCATCATGATCATTCTTATAACAGCAACATATGTATATTTTGGCATATGATTTCTTATGCTCAAGTAACAATCTATTCACAATGTCAAGTATGATTAAGAAACTTCATTGAGAACTAACAAACTATAATCTCAGTTATTGAAGCAATTGCAGTTTATCATAACATCGGAAAGAGTCAATATAAGAGCTTTTCAGCAAGTCCACATACTCAACTATCATTTAGTCTTTCACAATTTCTAACACTCACGCAATACTTATGGTTATGGAGTTTTAGTCAGACACAAAGAAAGACAGGGGCTTATTGTGTTGCCTCCCAACCTTTGACCTCAAGGGTAATGTCAACAATAATAGTTCATGCTAACTTACATCCAATTGGATATATATATCAGGATCTTTCCAACACGAGGTGCTTGCCAAAGGATAAAATATAAAAAGGAAAGGTGGCTGTATAATGCATGTAACCTACTCATGCCAACATTTTAGTGCATTCCAAATGTCTATACTACCGCTGCAATTCAAACTGAATTTGAATTTGTTTCTCTATTTCAATAAGAATCTAGAGTCATGATTGTTGCCAACTTCAACCATCATTCGTGTATTACCTTAATAACACACCACATGATTACTATAGAGATAGATATGAACTATGTGCACTATATGAACTCGAATTCTATTTTTTGAATACACTTGATTTGATTCCAAATAATAGTACATTTGATGTACTAACTATATATTCATAATCTAAACCATGTTCCATACGTACACCATGTTTATCACACAAAGTATAGTGCCCCGCCCCCTACATTATGACAAGTATTTAGCCCTGAGCTGCAAAAGCCACACATTAGCCCAAATTATAATCAATGTTCTACATTATGATATCTTCTTCAAGTATCTGTATCCACTTTTTTATAATGAATTATGATCTTTGTTCGTCTTTTACACCTTCGCGATCCTCTTCTATTTGTAGCTAGATAGCGCTAACTATCTATCGTGCATGCACACGCCCACCACCGTCTCACCCTCCCTCAACGTCCCCTCCATCGCGCACGTTCATTATTTCTCTTTAGGTTGTTCACCCATGGTGTGTGTAGGCCCCCCCGGCTCCTTCTTTCCGGCACACACCGGTTGATATACCTCTCTAGCCAAGTGTGCCTACCACAAACACATATATATTTCCCCTTTTCTCTTCTCACCGTCCATGCCCCCTATGTCCAATACGGTTCCATGCAGGTGCACACTCCTGCCCCTCTTTTCATTGATCTCATACTCGCACACTCCTCCCCCCTCGACATGGTAGGCCTCTTGCACCACCTCCTAGCCGCACCCCTTTCCCCCTGCCCGTCTCTCCGGAGCTTATTTGCTTCTAACACATGCATGCATGTATACTACAGATCTCCCTACATATAGCCAGGTCAACTATAATTCGTTTTCCCCACGCACCGATACACTTACCTCGCTAGTTATGTCTCTCCCTTTCTCGGACACACGACGGTTGATCTTCCTATGTAGTTACGTATGCTTACCACAACCATATCTCCTCCCCTCATCATCCTTGCATACCTCCCGACCCGTCTCTCTCATGCACGTGCATAGATAGACAGACATCCGCCGCCTTCTCTTATTGATATTGCACTCGTACCCTCCATTTTCTAGCAGGCCTCTCCCACCATTTGTGAGACGCCACTCCACCACCAACCCTCCGACACTCTACCTTTGTCTTTCTCCCAACCTTATTCCTCTGCTACACATATCCATGGATGCCAATCGATCTCCCTCAATACATAGCTAGGTCTCTCTCCTTCCCCACACATATACTAGTCGATCGGTCTTTGCCCCCCCCCCACACACACACCGATAGTCGAACGTAGTAGGTAGGTATCCATGCCACAGAGAAAAACTGCACCCCTTCCCTCTCAAATTCTAGTAGTCCAGCCACCCTGTATCTTTGACGTGGGCAAAAACAAATTTGATGGCACTCTTTATCAATCGCGCAGCCACAACTTCATCCCTGTTTTCAATTCTATCGATATCTCACGTCCATGACTCCGTTTCACACACATTGCATATGTTACATTTCTTGTTTGAGATATCATTGACACATTGCCTCTGTTTTGCACAAACCATCTGTCTCACACCCACCCATGTATGTACCTGCACCTAAAGAAGAGGTGCACGTAGGACGCACATACTCACGTCTCGTTCCTGGCCACACCCGCACGGGTACACGGTGGAGTTCGTTTCTGTACGAAAAGGCATCCCACATGATAATTTGACGCGTGTAGCAGTTGTTTACTTGAAGGAGGGTCGGGTACCACGCCTAGACGAAACAAAGTTTGACTTGACACATTAGTATTAAATAAAGTTATATATTCCTCAATGTCACGTATAGAATATAAAACGTTGCCGTGGGGAAAATGGAAATGTGGGTTTGTCTCTCGTCACACTATCTCACACAAGGTAGCGTTGGCCTCTCTCTATCTCTCTCTCTCTCTCACACACACACACACACACACACCATTGGTCAGTGATCCGGCCGCATCTCGTCCGCCGGCAGAAAGGGAGGATGTGCATCGTTTCTTTGTTCGACGACGTTAAGGCAGCACGTCCCGATCTGCGGTACCCACCGTTCTCTCTGACCAAGCTCCGGCGTAGTAGGGCCTTCGCCACTTGCTCGCTGCCGTAGTATGGGCAGATCCCGACCGCCGGCGCCCTCATAGTAACATCCTGTCGACCCTTAGGTACAGCATCCTCCGGCCTTGCTCCACTGCCCATCTTCCCATGTTGCTGCATGTGGATCTTCTTTAGTTGTTTGCTTAAAACATATCTCGGCTGGCGGACTTTCCATCTTGCAATCTCGTCCTCAAACCATTTTTGATAAACCACCATGTGCTATCTTTCCCTTATTACATGGAATATGCTTCTTTTTTGTCGGCATATGTGTCGTCAACGCGTTTTATTGGGCAGTAATTGTTTCCTTTCTACCTCCTTTTGCAAACAGGGCTATCCATTTTCACCTCGTTGCTATTGCGACCTTTTGGTGAACTGCACAAATCACTTTTTCTTAAGAGTGTTTTGCGCAGTTCCGCCAAAATGTCACACGGGCAACATTTTTACATTTTTGTGGGACTGCAGAAAGGGAGATTGGTTTTGCTATCCTCCTTATCCAACTTCGTGCCTAATCTTCTCCAACAAGTACTTAGTCCTAAAGAGAGATCGTAGAGGTGACCAACTTCTATTTGTGTGTGTGTTATGTTTCGTCATCTAGTTCCACTATTATTTAATCACACTGACTAGATATCTTTGCAAACAAGGATGGTCCGCTCGATTTTATTGGAGATGCACAAAATGATCGGATTGTGGTGTCCTCCATAAACCTCTTTTTTGGCTACAGAGTTGGGTGAAACTAGCTGCCAAGTAATGAACACTGTGGCAAGGAAATGGAGCCATGCCTACGAACAACATCGATCAATTATATATTTTTCTTTATTTGTACACCTTCTCACAACTTTGTCTTCAGTTGTGATGTGAATATTGGCTCTGATCTGCGAACCATTGAGATGCATTAGCAGCCATGGTAGTTTCATTTGTATTTGATGGAATGTTGTAATGAGATAATCTTGAGGCAAGAGACATGAATCCTAAGTTGAAACCTTTTTTCTGCGGGAACCAAAGTTGAAAGCTTCATAGCATCACAGTACAATTTCATTAAAATTATGTGTACATATAAACAAATCCTGAAGGATTGATAGCAATGCCAGAAACAATTCAACTTCGTTTCACCGACATGTGGGACATCCTTCATCCAGCTCCACCTGCCATGCAGCAATATTGAGTGCACAGCTACAGGGAAAGATTCACCCCGGTTGTTGCGCCGCAGTAGTAATGACTAGTGAGCAGTCAAATCACAGAGCCCCACCTTTGCCACAGTAAGTTGCTCGGACGAAGCAACCATCATTTCTCTGTTCCTTGAATCCGCTGGTACTCCCATATTCCTAGAGTAATAAGTTGCTCAGGCGAAGCAACCATCACTTCACCTTTCCCACAGTAAGTACTAGTACCTCCTTTTTTTACTCTAGAAAAAACCACACACGAATATTGGCGGTAGCAGAACAACAACTGAATCAAAAATCGAAACCAACCAATGAACTACTACTAATGGTGAGCATTTGCTAGTACGTATCATGTACTCCGTCTGTCCACATATATAGGGCTTAATGTGTTTTCTGAGACTAAGTTTGGCCCTGTTTGGATTCATGGGTTAGAGTTAGTTTGAGCTAGTTGGGGCTCAAATTGCCCTAAAGTATCCAAACATGAGAGTTAACATGGAGCAAGTTAGACTTGTTCGGTTCAACTACCTCCCTAGGTGTTTGGAGAGGAATTGGCCAGCGCGAGGTGGTTCTATAGGTGGGAAGCGACTTGTAAGCAAAAGTTTCTCCTCATGTTGCGAGCCACCGCGCACGCGTTGGCGAGGGAGAAGGCGTAGTAAGCAAGCTTATCGTCGTTCTGCGAGTTGATGGGACACATCAAAGTTATTTAGTACGTACTCTCTCCAAAAAGGGCTGACCATGCCATGGCTACCATTCCGTGCTCCGTCATTGAGTACGTGCACTATTCACGTGCCATCGAGGAGAAAAAATATTGCGTAGTAGGTGCCATCAAAGTGCACGACTCACTTAGGCATTGCTTATCTGATTATCTCCATTTTCTTGCATGACACGTGCACCTTGATGCTAGATGTCTCGCGTGTTGGCAAAAGGATGAACAAGGCTCACGTCAAAAAAGAGAGTGGAAGAACATAGATTCCCAACGACCGAGAAGGAGCAAGGAACCTCGTGGTGGAGCGTCTGCACTCATAAAATCAACCAATCATCTCCACAGTGGACTGGAAGAGTACGAAACACGAAAGCCAAGTGTAGTTATATCATACTACATGGCTAACCCACGCTATCACCATATTTCTTTCCTTCCATGCGACACCTAGATCTAGTAATCCAGCAGCCCGTATCGCTTCTTGCTCCTCGTCTCTCTCAAACTGCGGCGGGCTGGCGTTTTGCCGTCTATTGAGGTCGGTTAACTCATCACATGTTAGCGACATGCCAAGAGCATTCTAAAAAAATATCGTACTCTATTATTATGCCAAGAAGAGGAAGCGCTTTGACCGACGGACCAAATGAGACACGCGTACCGTGTGGTGAGTGGGTCTAGTTTCTTGTTTTGAACTCGTTTAGAACACTTGGTTTTGACTATTGATAAGATTTTATATAGGGCCTAATGTATTATTCGAGGATGCCTTTGACTATTGATAAGATTTTATATAATTTGGAAATTATATCATTCGAAGATCCTTTCACGTTATGTTTTCAAAAAAAAAGATCCTTTCACGTACTAATTTGACTGTATGCTTTGAGCAACTTGCATGTCCTATACTGCTCCTGTTTGGATACTCTAACTTAGCTAGAGGTTAGACTAACTCATGACTAACCCTGAACTAACTGTAGCCAAAGAGGTGTTTGGGTGACAGGGTTAGATTGACAATAAATGCACTTGTTGGAGAGAGAAAAGTGATTTTTCAGTGGGCCCAATGAGAACTATCTCCAATTAGCACCTCTTGAGTGGGATAGTTTTTTTGGTGGGTTCGGTGCAACTTGCTCCAATTTAACCCTCATGCTTGGATACTTTAGGGCTATTTGAGCCCTAGCTCAAACTAACTCTAACCTATGGATCCAAATAGGGCCAAAGTTAGTCTCGGAAAACACATTAAGCCCTATATACATGGACAGACGGAGTACATGATACGTACTAGCAAACGCTCACCAGTAGTAGTAGTTCATTGGTTGGTTTCGATTTTTGATTCAGTTGTTGTGCTGCTACCTTCCAATATTCGCATGTGGTTGTTTCTAGAATAAAAAGGAGGTACCCCTACTTATGTTACTCCCACTATGCCTGGCCTAAGGTTAGTAGGTGACCTTGCGCTTGGCTCTTCGCCTCTTCTGGAAGTCGAACAATAATGATGGTTCTACAGTAGTACTTCTGGCAATCTGACACCAAATGAACTGCTGCACGTCCACCGCTTGTAAGCAAAAGTTTCTCCTCGTGCTGTGAGCCACCACGCACTCGTTGGCGAGGGAGAAGGCGTAGTAAGCAAGCTTCTCGTCATTCTGCGAGTTGACGGGACACATCAAAGTTATTTAGTACGTACTCTCTCCAAAAAAGGGCTGACCATGTCATGGCTTCCATCCCGTGCTCCGTCGTTGAATACGTGCACTATTCATGTACCATCGAGGAGAAAAAATATTGCGTAGTAGGTGCCATCGAAGTGCACGACTCACTTACACACCGCTCCATTTTCTTGCATGACACATGCACCTTGATGCTAGATGTCTCGCGTGTTGGCAAAAGGATGAACAAAGCTCACGTAAAAAAAGAGTTGAAGAACATAAATTCCCGACGACCGAGAAGGAGCAAGGAACCTCGCGGTGGAGCGTCTGCAAGGAACCTTGCACGTTTTCCCCTATTTTTTGCCGCCTGCCCACCTATAAATAAATAAAAGAACATGAACTCTTCGCTAACCACTAGAGATGATACATCAGGATGCTAAGTTGAAGATGTTCTATAGTTTATATTGATAACCACGCAAGAAGCCATGCATGTACAGGACGCATGCAGCCACGCATGTACACACGCCAACGCACTAACTCATGCCGATCCAACTCATGCACATATGCGCACACCATGGAGCACACAATGCACGTACACAACACATGCATGCACACACACTCGGCCGTAGAATGCATGAGAATAACACATGCATGCGCACACACTCGACTGCATGGAGGCGTGCGCCATCTGCGGTGACGTCCGGTTCGTTGTGTTACGGTGAAGCTCGCACACAACGGTGCCTATGCATCTCTTGCAACACCTCTTTGCCGTTGTTGCTCAACGACTAGTCGGAGACGAAGACGACCGCAACCTTGGCCTTAGAGCTAGCACCAATGGAAAAGCATGCACGCTGCATGCACACGAGCATGTACGGAGTGCCCATGACATGGTGCATCCCCAGTCGCCTCTACTCCTTCTGCGCACATTGTCTATCAAGGCGGCTGCATGCCTAATGATGATGTGGGTGAGATATTCTAGGACTCAGATGATGAGGAAAATTATGAGACTACCCACAGTGGGAGTAACATAGGTAGTAACATCACACATGTCTAGATAAAGTAGATGATATGGCAAGCAATAAATGAAGAAAGAGAGGAAAGTAGTAACATCACACATATCAAGGCAAGATGTGTCTATAGCCTAATAAATGAAGTGTTGCATGTTACCACACATATGTTACTATATAGGTAGTAACATACTAGACTAGTAACATGAGCATGTTACTAGTCTATGTTACTACCCATTGTGGCTAGTCTAAGGGGGGGTGTCTCCAACAGTGTTCCTCGGCTCACACCTCTTGCATCACGGTGGTCGAGCTTGGAGTCATTCATCTGGTACACGTGGCATCTCAGATCTAGACACAAGGTGACGTCCACCGTCAAGGTCCACGATCAAGGGGGTGCTAAGTGCTAAGTGCTTAGATGAGGTGTTAAGTGCATTAAATGGCTTAGCAACTCAAGTCTCCAATGCATAGGTGCTTAGTTTGTTGTTGCTAAGCTTGCTTCATTTAATTAGCTATAGACTCAAAACTGTCTTTCCATCGTTTCTTCCTGGGATCACCAAACTAGTCTCTCTCATCTTAATTAACTTGCCACATCATATTTTATGCCTACGTGGCAGGCTTAGCAGCTATACATGGTGGAGCACTGGGAGAGGCCAAGGCTGGTCATAGTGGGGAGTAACCTATACTGTAACATATTACTATGTTACTCTAAACATCTCTATAAACCGGAAAGGAGGGAGTAGTAATATAGACTAGTGTCTTATGCATGAAACTACTAGTGAGTATGGGAGCACATGATATTTCCCCGTCTGGACCGATCCGAAGTTGGCTTCTCACCTTCTTGGCCCAACAAAAACCCCTCCCCCCCTCCTGCACGCGCTTTCTGCCTAGTGCTAGCTGAGCCCGCCGCTCCACATTGATGGCAAGTCAGGGCGACGCGGCCTCTCACTGCTTCCACCGTTGAAGCGGCGCGCCGACCGAGGCCACCGCCCGCTGCATGCCCGACATTTCAAACTACATACTGGAGAGTAAATTTAGAGCAAGTACAACAATTAGATGACATAAGCAAGCTATAAGGATTTAAATATAGTATTTGTGCTTAGTTGAAGGAGAGAGAAGAGGAGAGAGAAGAGAAGCGGGTTGTAAACTTGTAGCCGGTTGTAGTAGGGGCTCCAACATACTTTGTGAGACAAAAGGTGGGGCTATTATGAGTGATATAGTATTATACTAAAGGGACTAACTATTGTACTAGCAGGCTATTAGGTTGGTTCTAGATGATGTGTCAACTTCATATAGCCGGATGTTGGCTATACTATTAACCATACTCTATGTGTGTGAGTGGGACTAAAGTTTAGTCCCATACTGCTAGGCGGGTGCGAGTTGCACCACTTTATAATGTGATCTATTCCAGCATTTGCATGAGCATGATAATAGGAAACCTACATGTGCGCTCTTCGGGAATGAGCCTGTCTAAGGACAAAAATATCCATGTGGTCTATATTTTTGTTGGTCAGAAAATTTATTAAGTCATTAATTAATAATTAACAGACACCTTAATTACTCAGCCTTTTTTTTGAGACAAACCTTGGTGGGGCTATTATTGACTTGGACGTGGGGTTTGGGTGAAAGGCGTACTATTATACTTGGTCTTACTTGCACAATTCTTCTCCAGCCCTCCTTCCGGCGTGCACCACAAGAAGGGACGGTAGTCCTCCGAACCCCGCCTTTCGTGATTCTGTACGGGAGAGGGGTGATCAGGTTTTTGGGGAGCACACTCCTGTGACTGCTGCTAGCGACGACTTCCTCAACGACATCCTTCTTCCCTGACCTCGGTAACCTCTTCATCAACGACATGAGTGACAACATCAACCATAGCGGTTCCGCTCCCGCTGTACTGTATGTGATTCTGTCCTCCTGGTTTAGTCCGCATCATTACTTTGATCTTTGCAATTGTTGTCATGATCTATTTACTGTTGATTCAGATTAAATCTCATAGTAAATTGCTCATATATTTAACAATCCAATCCAAAAACCTAATTATAGGCAATTTACTTCGAGTGGTTTTGCTGCGCTTTTGAGGTCGCCTACTTTTAAGGGGGTGCAATATAAAAGGTGGCACACAAGAGCAGTATTGGTTTCAGATCATGTACTGCTATGACGCCACTAAGGGTAAGCCTGAGGGCGATCTTAATCCTACACAGCAGGAAGCTTTTGAGAACATGGATACCCTCTTCAAAGCCGCCCTGCTGAGTGTTCTTGACAATTCCATTGTGGATTCATATATGTTGTTTGACAGCGGCAAAGACATGTGGGCTGCGCTCGAGGCCACGTTTGGGGCCTCGGGCGCTGGCAACGAGTTGTACATCATGGAGCAATTCTGTGACTACAAGATGACCGATGAGCGCTCTGTTGTTCAGTATACTCATGAGATACAGTCAATCGCTAAGGAACTTGAGTACTTTAAGTGTGTGTTGCCGGACAAATTTGTTGCTGGGACCATCATTGCCAAGTTTCCACCTTCGTGGAACGATTTTGCTACTTCTCTGAAAAACAAGAGACATGAGTTTTCCTTTTCGGATCTCATTAGCACTCTTGATTTTGAAGAGAAGGCGAGAGCAAAAGACACACATGCTCGGGTCGCTGAGGGACCTTCTAGTGCCCACATGGTGTCACAGCCCTAGCTTTAGCTTTGCTTGTGGGCTAGTCTTGGTTGTTGCATCATGTTTAAATTTTGCTTAAACTTGAAATGGGGATGTTCAAACCCTAGCACCAAATGAAATTCAACTAGGATCAAAATAAAAATATTATCAATGAACCCAAAATGCCCTTCAGAAAAGTTCATGATTTTTGAATTGGTCTAGAACCTCTGCCAAAAATGGTGCACACTTTTCTAGGTTATTAATGGATTTTTGAATTAACTCATATTGTATTTAAATTGGAGCTATTAATTCCTATACAATATTTGGTAGCTCCAAATATTCTGAAACTTATTGAGGGCCTCTGAAACAATTCAGTTACTGCCCAAAAATATTTCCAGGATTTATAAAAATGATTTGGTTTATAAACTAAATCAAAACAGAGCAAATAAATAGAAAAACAGAAAATAAGAAAGAGAGAGAGAAGATACTCACCTGGCCTCACCCACTTGGGCCTCCTTACCAGGCGGCCCAGCCAACCAGCCCAGCCCACCAGGGGCATACCTGTCTTCAACCTCTGCCTACTGGCAGAGGCGAGGCCGAGCACGGCGCCTGCGCGGGCCGGCACACAGCTGCCTGCCTGGCCCTCCCTGGCCAGCGCGACGCTAGGGATCGCCACCCCGTGGCCATTTGGAATCCGCTGACCCCCTCCCTTTCGCTCACTCGCTCTCCTCCTCATGGCCGAAGCCGCCATGGCCACTGCCAAGAACCACCGCGGCCAGCCACTCCCTTGCTCCATCTCCGCCTCCCTGAGCTCTGTATCATCTCCAGCTTCATCCTCGACGAGCCAAGCCTCGCCGGACGCCCTGCAACGCCGGCTCCATCGTCTTCTTCTTCCAATGCACTGAAGGTCGTCGTCTTCGATTCGCCGGAACCCGTACTTCCCCGGCCTCTCCAGCAGCACCGGACGACCCGTGGTGAGCCGCTGACCCGTTCCCCCGTTGCCCGTTGTCCCTCGCGTCCTCTAGTTGCTGCCCCGCAAGCTCCCGCGCCACCGTCCGCCATGGTCGTTGCTCCCGCAGCCATCATGCACCTCCGCTCGAGGTTGTGCCTCTGGCGTGCTCCTAGAGCAACGACGAGTCCAACGCATCCCCTATCTAGCTTCCCCGTGCACTGGAACCACGCAGCTACGCATGCCCGAACTCCGGCGGCCGCAAAAGAGCTTGCCGCCACGGACTCACTTCCGGTGAGCTCATGCCACCCAGCCCCTCCCGTCTGCCCTAGCAGATGCGCACGAACGCCAGCTCTCCGTAGAGACAAATCCCTCCGCAAACCGCCGCCTGTAGTGCGAGCCCGAGCAACTCCGGCGTGCCTCCGCCGTTCCCGTGGTCGCCGCCGACAGATCTCCGGCGTGATGATGGGGCACATTTAATCATAGGTTAATCACCCCGCTAACCAACCCCCTAGGCCATTGACACATGGACCCCACTCCCTAATTAACTCCAGCTTTATTTCCTGTTTAGATTAGTGTTAATCTTGCGGACCCCACGTGTCCGTTTGACCGTGGCCAAGTCAGCGTTGACTGGTCCCACCTGTCATCCACCCAAACCAGCCCTGAGACACGGACGTGTGGGTCCGTGCTGTCAGGTTTGACCTGGACCCGTTCTGTTGACCTGCTGATGTCATAGTGATGCAGTGCTGACGCAATAACCCATTTTCAGGATTTAATTTAATTCAGGAAATTCCAGAAAATGCCCAAAACTTCTAAAATTCATATAAATTCAACCGTAACTCCAAATGAGATAAATTATATATGAAAAATGATCAGAAAAATCCAATCTATCCATCTGTAGAATTTTCATGCATGATAGAACAACTTATGGCTGCTGTTTAGGCCAAATCTTATAATGGCATTTAAACCTTCACATATGGAGTTTGAATTTGAACCTAGGGTTCAAACCAACTTCATTTAATCTGTTGCTAGTTGCGTTAGCTCAAATCACAGCATATTGCCATGTCATGATCATGCATCATATTGTGCATTGCATTGATTGTGTTCTTCCTTGTTTGCCGGTGTTTGTCCCCTCTCGATAGACGTGGTTCCGATGATGAGTTCGATGACATCGATGAAGAAATATACTATCTTCAGAAATGCCAGGCAAGGAAAACCCCCTTGTTTATTCCGATACAACCCCACTCTCTCGCTCCTGCTCAATTTTAATGCATTAGGACAACAACGACTCACGTGATACTTGCTGTGGTAGTTGAACCCCTTTCCTCTGCATGACCTGTCATTGCCACAGTAAATAGATGAAACCCACTAGCATGAGTAGGAGTTGTTTGAGCCCTGATGTGCCTACTCATTCATGCTTGTTGTCATGCCTGCTACTGCTTAGAGTTGAGTCAGGACTGATTCATCGAGGATGAATTGGAATGGTGTTGAACATGTCCTACTGTGTGTGAGCTAAGTGTGTGAACACGATTTGGTAAAGGTAGCGATGAGAGGCCATGTAGGAGTACATGGTGGGTTGTCTCATTGAAGCCGTCCTCAAGTGAGTTCTATGTTAGTGATCCATGAAACAATTACTACCACGCATTGGGCCCGAAACCAATGGACCCTCTCGGCTTCTTAATCACCCTTGTCCTCTATCTAGGAGTTGGAAGTGGTTTCTGGTGTTTGTGGTATGCTGGAGGCCGTGAGCAGCGCTGACCCGAGGGGTGGGCTGTGATGCCGTAGGCACGTGACACGGTGTACCGGGCGCCCATTTGGTGTCTCGGGAACCCTGCACACATCATTCGGGGCCGTATGTGGAAACCTCGGCCGGACTCCCTGCAGATGGAACCTGAATAGGCGATAAACCTGGACTACAGACTTGAGTGTTTAGGTAGGCGGTGGCCGGCACCCTCATTGGGCTTCCGCTTGAAGGTTTCCGAGTACATGTCGTGTAAACGGCGGTAAGTGGTGAGAGCGTGTGTGATGAAGTACACCCCTGCAGGGTTAACATCATCTATTCGAATAGCCGCATCCGCGGTAAAGGACCTCTGGGTTGCCTATATAGTTCATAGACAAGTGAAAGTGGATACTCTAAAATATGCAAGATAAGCATGAGTGCTATGGATGGCGTTCTCGTAGGGAGACGGGAGCGGATCCATAGTGGTGTATTGGTTGGTGAATATGTGTACTCGTGTGCGTCACCTCAAAAGAGTTACTTGCAGTCGTAGTTCAGGATAGCCACCGAGTCAAAGCTGGCTTGCTGTAGTTAAACCCCACCATTCCCCTTTGTTGATAATGATGCATATGTAGTTAGTTTTGATGTAAGTCTTACTAGGTACATTTGTACTCATGTTTGCCTATTTTATGTTTTTGCAGAGAGACTTCAGTCTCACTAGTAGTTCCACGTGAACTTCGACGTTTAGCTTGTTACGTCAGCTATGATCTTGTGCCCTCGGCATGATCTTGTAGATAGTCAGGCTTCTCAGCCTTTTTTCATTTGTAGATGTCTGTATTCAGACATGTTAAGCTTTCGCATGTGCTTTGACTTGTATGCTCTGAATGTTGGGTCATGAGACCCATGTTTGTAATGTCTCGCTCCTTAGAGCCTAATGAATAAATACTTGAGTTGTAGAGTCATGTTGTGATGCCACGTTGTATTTGCACATATTGAGCATACTGTGTGTATGTTATTGAAATGCTTGGTATGTGTGGGATCTGACTATCTAGTTGTTTATCCTTGGTAGCCTCTCTTACCGGGAAATGTCTCCTAGTGCTTCCACTGAGCCTTGGTAGCTGCTACTGCTCCGAAACACTCAGGCTGGCTGGCATGTATCCTTCTTCGTTCCTGTGTCTGTCCCCTTCGGGGAAATGTCATGCGGTGTCTACTGGAGTCCTATTAGCCTGCTACAGCCCGATTTACCGGAGTCCTGCTAGCCCAGTTGCTACACCACAGATTCACTCGCTGATGACTGACATGTCCGTTGTTGGGTCATGTATGCATGTCCCTGTAAGTTAGTGCCACTTTGGGTTCACGACTAGCCATGTCAGCCCGGGCTCCTTGTCATATGGATGCTAGCGACACTATCATATACGTGTGCCAAAAGGCGCAAATGGTCCCAGGCCTGGTAAGGTGACACCCGTGGGAATACCGTGCGTGAGGCCGCAAAGTGATATGAGGTGTTACATGCTAGATTAGTATGGCATTGAGTCGGGGTCCGGACACATGGTACACGAAAAGAACTTCCAGCCCAACCAGCCCCAAAACAACAAGAACAAATCTGAGGGGAAAGGCAAGTTTGATGCAAAGAACAAGTCATCACATTCTACCAACTTCAAGAAGAATTCTCATAACGGGAAGGGATACAAACCTCAATTTTGGTAGCATCGCACAAAATTTATATGGCTGCATCTACCTGCTGTCAGCTAACCCCTCATGGTGCTCCAGGTATTCCTACATTCATAACTAGGTACAATGACCACCACAAGATGAAATAAGCTTATTCGTATGTTGACTTGTTGATTGCAGTGCGGAACGATCCTGTCATATGTGGAAGAGCAAACAAGCAGTGCAGCCGAAGGTGGAAATCAACCAAGGACTTATGAAATTATATATAATCTTCCTCGGGCAGGTCAGTATCCCCTTCGTCCAGATGATCGTGTTTTGTCATGCCGAGCTATTGATATGTGCTACTGTTTTGCAACACCGTTTAAGTATAGCTATTGTTTTCCTATCTTTTCATATTAAGGAAAATGAAGATGATTTCAGGGGAACTGCACAATATGGACTCATGTCGAGTCATCTCTATTGCCTCATGTGTTTGCTGCAAATGTGTCAGCATAAATTGCAAGATGAGGCAGCTAGCCGGATGTGGAGTTGCCAACATGCTCAATGTGCTCGCAACATTGAGAAGAAACAAGCATGCCCAGGAAATTAATGCGTGCGAAGGGAGGCCCTTTGCTCAGAGAAGCATCGACCGATTTTATTTATTTCCACAACTTCTCACAGCTTTGTATTGATTATAGTATGGTGAATTATTGAGATGCATAAACATGCTGAACTTTTGTTCTTCTGAATGTTAGTATGCATACCGTATCTTCTGAAGCATAGTTTAATGTGAGTGTCTGCATCCAGTACCGCATCCTCTAATTTGGTGGATGCCAAGTTGAAAAAGGTTACCGATGAGTAGCCATAAGCTGGAGGCGTCTCTTTTTTTCTTTCGAATGGGCAGTAAGCTGGAGAGTGTCTCGGGCTGCCTCTAGCACAAGGCCCTCCAGTACGAAACACGGCCAGCCGACTGGGCCGATACAAAAGAATATCCATCTTAAAACCTATTTGTTTTTATTTTTTGCGAGGAGAAGCCCATATTTCTTGAAGAGGGGGCGATCCCAGAAAAACCCTCCTTCCTCCTCGCTTCCACTTATACTCCCTCCGTCCAGGTTTATTAGGCCCATGGGCCAATTACTAAGACCAAGAAGATGCACACAGAGAAAATAAATCTCCTTAATTTACTCCATAACCACCCTATTAAATAGGCCTAGTAACAAACCAGGCGCATGCAGTGGCCGGCGGGCACATGCATCCTGCATGCATGGCCAGTCAGCCAAGTCCACGAGCCAGCTCCAATGCAGCAACGCAAAAGAAGAGAGCGATTCTTGGGGAAAAGCGAGTAGTTAGTGCAACGGGCCTTATAAACACGAACAACTCGCTCTCCCGCTTCCGTCTCCCCTTAACTCCCCCCGCTCCCCTTCTTCCTCACTCGTCTAGAAAACCCCTGCTCACCTTCTTCCTCACTCGTACAGAAAACGCCTGCTCCTCTTCTTCCACTCCTACATAAATCCCCAGCCCTCCTTCTTCCCCACTCGCACTGCCACTAGGCTCGTCTCTGGCTACTCTTCTCAAACCCATGAGCTCGGCGTGACGCCCACAAGGAAAATGGAGTCGGCTGGCCCCAGCGTCAAGAAGATGAGGCTCCCGCCAATGGCGACACCGGTTGTAGATCCCGCACCCGGCAGCGCGGGGAGAAGCGGCGAGCCCCCCCACCCGGATCTGAGGAACCGGTAGAATCTCGGACCGCATCAGCGATCTCCCGGACATCATCCTTGAGGAGATCATCTCGCTTCTCCCCACCAAGGATTGTTGCCGCACACAAGTCCTCTCAACTCGGTGGCGCCCTCTATGGTGCACCGCGCCCCTCAATCTCAACTGTCGTCAGATATCTGTCCTTCCAAAATTTGATCTCCTCAGAGCCATCGTCTCCTCTCACCAGAAGGGCCCCGTTCAATGCCTCTGCATCCCGACACGCTACCTGCTGTCCATACCCGGCACAATGGATGCTTGGTTGACATCCCCTGAATTCGGAGAACTCCAACAGTTTGAGTTGTACCATGACCACAAAAGTTTCATACCATGAACACACCAAGAATTCATGCCCACACCACCGTTGTCCATCTCACGGCTTTCCTCCTCTCTCCACACCGCCACCTTCACCCGGTGCCATCTACCAGACGATCTGGTACAAATGCTTCGACTTCCACTACTAAAAAAACTTTCGCTTGTGGTGGTTTATCTGTCGGAGGCCTCACTGCACAACATCATCCACTCCAGTTGCCCTGCCCTGGAGCGATTGCTGATTGTCTTAGGAATAGAAATCCCTATCAGTTGTCTCCAAATAAAGTCGCCTCACCTTAAAAGCATTGGAATTTGTTTTGAAGGACAACAGCTCATCATCGAAGATGCCCCTTCACTTCAAAGGTTGCTCCTTGATGATTGTTATAAACCTTCACAAATAACTGTCGTCTCTGCGCCCAAACTGGAGACCTTGGGTGTAATTTGTGACACGTTTAATGATCACAAGAAGTTGGTGCTGGGCTCCTCACTTTTTCAGGTACCGTATATTATCATCTACACATTTTTTATCATAAACTACATTTTTCATTTGTGCCCATAAGTTTTATATCATCTTGGAGTACACTTTGGGTACTAATATTGCGTTATATGCTCAATGAAGAGTTTGTCCATTGATAGCCTATCAATGCTGCTGGATTCTATTAAGATCTTATATACTCCCTCTGTTCCATAATGTAGTGCCTATAGATTTTTATAAAAGTCAAACATTATAAACTTTGACCATATTTATAGAGAAAAGTAGGTACATCTAGAATACCAAATGCACATCACTGGATACATCCTGAGTTACATTTTCAGAATGTACATGTTTGGTATTGTAGATGTAGACAGTTTTCTCTATATACTTGGTCAAAGTTGACAAACTTTGAGTTTCACAAAAATCTATAGGCACTACATTGGGGAATGGAGGGAGTATCAGAATGTTTAGTTTTGATCTGAACATAATTATTGGCTTGCTGCAATGCTTTCGATCTCTGGAGAATTTATATACAGAGGTGATGATTTCATGCACATTGAAAGCCCATATATATTGTACTAGAATTAACTGTTCAGCTGTCGTTCTTTTGACATACTCTTTTTTCAGACCTTAACTGTTTTCAATCTGCATGTCTACTTAGGCACAATCACATGGAGCAAAACATATAACCAATCGGTGGCGTAATAAGCACCAGGATTTTCTCAGTTCTCATGACATTCGTTTGAGGACAATAACGATGGAAGGATATGCATCCAACCAGGCAGACAGAAACTTTGTTACATTCTTCCTGTTGAATGCGAGGTCACTATTGTCCATGAGGCTTAAGTTCTATCACAAGAGATTTCTCACAGACAGATACGTTCAGCAGCAAAAAAAAGAAGTTTCAGGTGGACAAATGGGCTTCTAAACGTGCTCGGCTTCTATTTACAACAAGTTGTAGTCATCCTGAAATAAAAATTTCTGCATAGGATGTTGATTTTATGGATCAGACCGATCCATTTCTGGGTTTTGTCTCAAAATTTGATGAACAATTTATCCTTGGGCTTTTTGTACCATTCGTAAGTTTGAGTTGTATGTTGTTTCCCTCGTACTCCCCTCCACCTGCCACTACACTGCCCCATCTTCCACGGCTGCTGTTCGTTCCCGTCCGAGGCCTTGCCTTCATTCTATACCTTGGTTCGCTCGCTGTGCCCGCTGCCGTCTGGCGTTGTCAACATGGTCAACAACCAAGAGGAATCAGGAGATGACTGTACGTGGAGAGGCTGACAGTGGGGACCCACCAGGGTCATTGCATTACGCAAGCAGGTGCCTCGTTATTACAAGCCAAAAACTACTTCCTCCTAATTGTTTGACAACTAGGTCCCACTCCATTGTCAATGTAGTCAATAATAGAGAAAATTACACAACGAGCGTATAGCACCAGGGACCCAGCAACTTGCCTAGTTGTTTTTTAGTTTCAGAGACGGAGCTCAACTGCGTGCTGTGCGGGGGCTGTGGCCCATCTAGCCCACACTTACGCTTTTATTTAAGCACATGACGAGTGCTACGTCTTGAGCTTGCGTTGGTTTTCCTTGAAGAAGTTTTCCTTGAAGCAAAGTAGCATAAGTATTTCCCTCAGTTTTTCAGAACCAAGGTATCAATCCAGTAGGAGGCTCCTCAAAAGTCCCACGCACCTACACAAACAAACAAGAACCTCGCAACCAACACAATAAAGGGGTTGTCAATCCCTTCACGGCCACTTGCGAAAGTGAGATCTGATAGAGATAATATGATAAGATAAATATTTTTGGTATTCTTATGATATAGATTGGAAAAGTAAAGATGCAAATAAAAGTAGATGGAAAGCTTACATGATAAAAGATAGACCCGGGGGCCATAGGTTTCACTAGTGGCTTCTCTCAAGATAGCATAAGTATTACGGTGGGTGAACAAATTACTGTCGAGCAATTGATAGAAAAGCGAATTATTATGAGATTATCTAGGCATGATCATGTATATAGGCATCACGTCCGTGACAAGTAGATCGACTCCTGCCTGCATCTACTACTATTACTCCACACATCGACCGCTATCCAGCATGCATCTAGAGTATTAAGTTCATAAAGAACAGAGTAATGCATTAAGAAAGATGACATGATGTAGAGGGATAAACTCATGCAATATGATATAAACCCCATCTTTTTATCCTCGATGGCAACAATACAATACATGCCTTGCTGCCCCTGCTGTCACTGGGAAAGGACACCGCAAGATTGAACCCAAAGCTAAGCACTTCTCCCATTGCAAGAAATATCAATCTAGTAGGCCAAACCAAACTGATAATTCGAAGAGACTTGCAAAGATAACTTAATCACACATAAAAGAATTTAGAGGAGATTCATATATTTCTCATAGATAAACTTGATCATAAACCCACAATTCATCGAATCTCGACAAACACACCGCAAAAGGAGTTACATCGAATAGATCTCCAAGAAGATTGAGGAGAACTTTGTATTGAGATTCAAAGAGAGAGAAGAAGCCATCTAGCTAAGAAATATGGACTCAAAGGTATGTGGTAAACTACTCACAACTCATCGGAGAGGCCTTGGAGATGATGTAGAGGCCCTCCTTGGTCGATTCCCCCTCCGGCGGAGTGCCGGCGAAGGCTCCAAGATGGGATCTCGCGGATACACAAGGTTGTGGCGGTGGAATTAGGTTTTCATGGTCTGTTCTGATGTTCTCGGGGTACGTGGGTATATATAGGAGGAAGAAGTAGGTCGGTGGACGCTCGAGGGGCCCACGAGGGTGGGGGCACGCCCACCTATAGGAGGCGCGCCGGGCACCCTCGTGGCCGCCTTGCTTGTTGCTTGACTTCCACTCCAAGTCTTCAAGTTCACGTTTGTTCCAAAAACATCGCTCCCGAAGGTTTCATTCCGTTTGGACTCTGTTTGATATTCCTTTTCTTCGAAACACTGAAATAGGCAAGAAAACAGCAATTCGGGCTGGGCCTCCGGTTAGTAGGTTAGTCCCAAAAATGATATAAAAGTGTAAACTAAAGCCCATAAACATCCAAAATGGGTAATATAATAGCATGGAACAATCAAAAAATAGATACATTCGAGACGTATCAAGCATCCCAAGCTTAATTCCTGCTCGTCCTCGAGTAGGTAAATGATAAAAACAGATTTTTTGATGTGGAATGCTACCTAGCATAATTCTCAATGTAACTTTCTTTATTGTGGCATGAATGTTCAGATCGAAATGATTCAAAATAAAAGTTCATATTGACATAAGAAATAGTAATACTTCAAGCATACTAACTAAGCAATCATGTCTTCTCAAAATAACATGGCTAAAGAAAGTTATCCCTACAAAATCATATAGTCTGGCTGTTGCTCTATCTTCATCACACAAAGTATTTAATCATGCACAACCCCGATGACAATCCAAGCAATTGTTTCATACTTTAGTAATCTCAAACCTTTTCAACTTTCACGCAATACATGAGCGTGAGCCATGGGCATAACACTATATGTGGAATAGAATGGTGGTTGTGGAGAAAAAAAGGAGAATATAGTCTCACATGAACTAGGTGTATCACTCGGGCTATGGAGATGCCCATTAATAGATATCAATGTGAGTGAGTAGGGATTGCCATGCAACGGAAGCACTAGAGCTATAAATGTATGAAAGCTCAACAAAAGAAACTAAGTGGGGGTGCATCCAACTCGCTTGCTCACGAAGTCCTAGGGCATTTTGAGGAAGCCCATCATTGGAATATACAAGCCAAGTTCTATAATGAAAAATTCCCACTAGTATATGAAAGTGACAACATAGGAGACTCTCTATCATGAAGATCATGGTGCTACTTTGAAGCACAAGTGTGGTAAAAAGGATAGTAGCATTGTCCCCTCTCTCTTTTTCTCTCATTTTTTTATTTGGCCTTTCTCTCTTTTTTTTATTTTGGCCTTTCTCTTTTTTTTAAGTCCGAAGTCTCATCCCGACTTGTGGGGGAATCATAGTCTCCATCATCCTTTCCTCACTAGGACAATGCTCTAATAATGAAGATCATCACACTTTTATTTACTTACAACTCAAGATTACAACTCGATACTTAGAACAAGATATGACTCTATATGAATGCCTCCGGCGGTGTACCGGGATATGCAATGAACCAAGAGTGACATGTATGAAAATTATGAAGGTGGCCTTGCCACAAATACGATGTCAACTACATGATCATGCAAAGAGCAATATGACAATGATGATGCATGTCATATAAACAGAACGGTGGAAAGTTGCATGGAAATATATCTCGGAATGGCTATGGAAATGCCATAATAGGTAGGTATGGTGGCTGTTTTGAGGAAGGTATATGGTGGGTGTATGGTACCGGCGAAAGTTGCACGGCACAAGAGAGGCTAGCAATGGTGGAAGGGTGAGAGTGCGTATAATCCATGGACTCAACATTAGTCATAAGAACTCATATACTTATTGCAAAAATCTACAAGCCATTGAAAACAAAGTACTACGTGCATGCTCCTAGTGGGATAGATTGGTAGGAAAAGACCATCGCTCGTCCCCGACCGCCACTCATAAGGAAGACAATCAATAAATAAAATTGTGCTCCAACTTCATCACAAAGTGGCTCACCATACGTGCATGCTACAGGAATCACAAACTTAAACACAAGTATTCTTTAAATTCATAATCACCCAACTAGCATGACTCTAATATCACCATCCTCATATCTCAAAACAATTATCAAGTATCAAATTGATCATAGCATCCAATTCACTTTCTATGATAGTTTTTATTATAGCCAACTTGGATGCCCATCATTCTAGGACCAATTTTGTAACCATAGCAAATACCATGATGTTCTAAGATACTCTCAAAATAATATAAGTGAAGCATGAGAGATCAACAATTTCTATAAAATTAAGCCACCGCCGTGCTCTAAAAGATATAAGTGAAGCACTAGAGCAAAACTATCTAGCTCAAAAGATATAAGTGAAGCACATAGCGTATTCTAATAAATTCTAATCAAGTGGGATTCTCCCAAAAGGTGTGTACAGCAAGGATGATTGTGGTAAACTAAAAAGAAAAGACTAATATCATACAAGACGCTCCAACCAAAACACATATCATGTGGCGAATAAAAATATAGCTCCAAGTAAAGTTACTGATAGACGAAGACGAAAGAGGGGATGCCTTCCGGGGCATCCCCAAGCTTAGGCTTTTGGTTATCCTTGAATATCTTGGGGTTCCATGGGCATCCCTAAGCTTAGGCTCTTTCCACTCCTTATTTCATAATCCATCAAATCTTTACCCAAAACTTGAAAACTTCACAACACAAAACTCAACAGGAAATCTCATAAGCTCCATTAGTGCAAGAAAGAAAAACCACCACATAAGATACTGTAATTAACTCATTATTTATTTATATTGGTGTTAAACCTACTTTATTCCAACTTCTATATGGTTCATACCCCTACATACTAGCCATAGATGCATCAAAATAAGCAAACAACACACGAAAAACAGAATCTGTCAAAAACAGAATAGTCTGTAGCAATCTGTAACTCTCGAATACTTCTAAAACTCTAAAAATCCTACCAAAACAGGAAGTCCTGGGAAATTTGTCTATTGATCTACGTCAAAAAGAATCAATGCAAAATCACGTTTATGTGAATTACTAAAATTATTTTCGTGCGTGCAAAGTTTCTGTTTTTCAGCATAATCAAATTAACTATCACCATAGCTTATCCTATAGGTTCTACTTGGCACAAACACTAACTAAAAAATGAAAACACATCTAAACAGAAGCTAGATGAAAAATTATTACTAAATAGAAGCAAAAACAAAAAACAAAAATGAAATTGGGTTGCCTCCCAACTAGCTCTATCGTTTAACGCCCCTAGCTAGGCATAAAAGCGAGGATAGATCTAAGTACTGCCATCTTTGGCACTCAATTCATAAGTAGCTCGCATGATAGATTCATAAGGTAATTTAACTTTATTTCTTGGAAAGTGCTCCATGCCTTTTCTTAATGGAAATTGGAATCTAATATTCCCTTCCTTCATATAAATATTTGCACCAATCGTTCTAAGGAAAGGTCTACCAAGAATAATAGGACAAGAAAGATTGCAATCTATATCAAGAACGATAAAATCTATGGGCCCATAATTCCTATTTGCAACAATAAGAACATCATTGATCCTTCCCATAGGTTTCTTAATGGTGGAATCCGCAAGGTGCAAATTTAAAGAGCAATCATCAAAATCATGGAAACCTAGAATATCACATAAAGTTTTCGGAATCATGGAAACACTAGCACCCAAATCACATAAAGCATAACACTCATGATCTTTAATTTTAATCTTTATAGTAGGTTCCCACTCATCATAAAGTTTTATAGGTATAGAAACTTCCAAATTAAGTTTTTTCATCATAAGATTGCATCAAGGCATCAACAATATGTTTGGTAAAAGCTTTATTTTGAGTATAAGCATGAGGAGAATTCAACACAGATTGCAAGAAGGAAATACAATCTATTACAGAACAATTATCATAATTAAATTCCTTGAAATCCAAGAAAGTGGGTTCAATGCTATTTAAAGTCTTGACCTCTCCAATCCCACTTTTACCAAATTTAGCATCAAGATCTACCAGCTCCGAATCATTGGGACACCTTTTAACTAAAGTTGACTCATCTCCAGTCACATCATTATTAAGATTCATATTACAAAACAAATATTTAATAGGGGACATATCAGTAACTTTTAGATCTTCATCATTATTTTCATGGAAACTAGAAGAACACGCTTTTACAAAGCAATCTTTCTTAGCACGCAATCTAGCGGTTCTTTCTTTGCACTCATCAATGGAAATTCTCATGGCTTTGAGAGACTCATTGATATCATGCTTAGGAGGAGTAGATCTAAGTTTCAAAGAATCAACATCAAGCGAAAGCCTATCAACGTTCCTAGCCAAATCATCAACTTTAAGCAATTTTTCTTCAAGCAAAGCATTAAAATTCTTTTGAGAGATCATAAATTCTTTAACACTATTCTCAAAATCAGAGGGAATCTTATTATAATTACCATAAGAATTATTGTAGGAATTTCCATAATTATTAGAGGAATTACTAGGGAACGGTCTAGGATTAAAGTTTCCTCTATAAGCATTGTTACCAAAATTATTCCTACCAGCAAAATTCACATCCATAGATTCATTATTATTCTCAATCAAAGTAGACAAAGGCATATCATTGGGATCAATAGGAGCACTCTTAGTACCAAACAATTTCATAAGTTCATCCCTCTTTCCACTCAAAACATTAATTTCTTCTATAGCATGCACTTTTTTACTAGTAGATCTTTCGGTGTGCCATTGAGAATAATTAGCCATAATATTATCAAGGAGTTTAGTAGCTTCTCCTAAGGTGATTTCCATAAAAGCGCCTCCTGCAGCCAAATCTAAAAGATTTCTAGAAGCAAAATTCTATCCGGCATAGAAATTTTATATGATCATCCATAAATTCAAACCATGAGTAGGGCAATTGCGAATCATCAATTTCATTCTTTCCCAAGATTGGGCAACATGCTCATGATCAAGTTGTTTAAAATTCATAATATCGTTCCTAAGAGAGATGATCTTAGCGGAAGGAAAATACTTAGAGATAAAAGCATCTTTGCACTTATTCCATGAATCAATACTATTCTTAGGCAAAGACGAAAACCTAATTTTAGCACGATCTCTAAGTGAAAACGGAAATAACTTCAATTTAACGATATCATTATCCGTATCTTTTTTCTTTTGCATCTCACACAAATCAACAAAGTTGTTTATATGGGTAGCGGCATCTTCACTAGGAAGGCCGGAGAATTGATCTTTCATAACAAGATTCAACAAAGCAGCATTGGTTTCACAAGACTCAACATCATTAAGAGGAGCAATCGGAGTACTAAGGAAATCATTATTATTGGTACTGGAAAAGTCACACAATTTGGTATTATCTTGTGCCATCGTGACAAGCAATCCAACACACAAGCAAACAAAAAGGCAATCGAAAGAGAGAGGAGATTGGGAAAGAGAGGGCAAATAAAATAGCAAGGGTGATGTGGGGGAGAGGAAAACGAGAGGCAAATGGCAAATAATGTAATGCGAGGGAGATGAGTTTGTGATGGCTACTTGATATGTCTTGACTTGAGCGAAGACCTCCCCGGCAACGGCGCCAGAAATCCTTCTTGCTACGTCTTGAGCTTGCGTTGGTTTTCCTTGAAGAGTAAAGGGTTATGCAGCAAAGTAGCGTAAGTATTTCCCTCAGTTTTTGAGAACCAAGGTATCAATCCAGTAGGAGGCTCCTCAAAAGTCCCATGCACCTACACAAACAAACAAGAACCTCACAACCAACACAATAAATGGGTTGTCAATCCCTCCACGGCCACTTGCGAAAGTGAGATCTGATAGAGATAATATGATAAGATAAATATTTTTGGTATTTTTATGATATAGATTGGAAAAGTAAAGATGCAAATAAAAGTAGATGGAAAGCTTATACGATAAAAGATAGACCCAGGGGCCATAGGTTTCACTAGTGGCTTCTCTCAAGATAGCATAAGTATTACGATGGGTGAACAAATAACTGTCGAGCAATTGATAGAAAAGCGAATAATTATGAGATTATCTAGGCATGATCATGTATATAGGCATCATGTCCGTGACAAGTAGATCGACTCCTTCCTGCATCTACTGCTATTACTCCACACATCGACCGCTATCCAGCGTGCATCTAGACTATTAAGTTCATAAAGAACAGACTAACGCCTTAAGAAAGATGACATGATGTAGAGGGATAAACTCATGCAATATGATATAAACCCCATCTCTTTATCCTCGATGGCAACAATACAATACGTGCCTTGCTGCCCCTGCTGTCACTGGGAAAGGACACCGCAAGATTGAACCCAAAGCTAAGCACTTCTCCCATTGCAAGAAAGATCAATGTAGTAGGCCAAACCAAACTGATAATTCGAAGAGACTTGCAAAGATAACTTAATCACACATAAAAGAATTCGAAGGAGATTCAAATATTTCTCATAGATAAACTTGATCATAAACCCACAATTCATCGGATCTTGACAAACACACCGTAAAAAGAGTTACATCGAATAGATCTCTAAGAAGATCGAGGAGAACTTTGTATTGAGATTCAAAGAGAGAGAAGAAAACATCTAGCTAATTACTATGGACCCGAAGGTCTGTGGTAAACTACTCACAACTCATCGGAGAGGCCTTGGAGATGATGTAGAGGCCCTCCATGGTCGATTCCCCCTCCGGCGGAGCGCCGGCGAAGGCTCCAAGATGGAATCTCGCGGATACAGAAGGTTGCGTCGGTGGAATTAGGTTTTCTTGGTCTGTTCTGATGTTCTAGGGGTATGTGGGTATATATAGGAGGAAGAAGTAGGTCGGTGGACGCTCGAGGGGCCCACCAGGGTGGGGGGCGCGCCCACCTATAGGGGGCGCGCCGGGCACCCTCGTGGCCGACTCGCTTGTTGCTTGACTTCCACTCCAAGTCTCCAGGTTCACGTTTGTTCCAAAAAGATCGCTCCCGAAGGTTTCATTCTGTTTGGACTCTGTTTGATATTCCTTTTTTTCGAAACACTGAAATAGGCAAAAAAACAACAATTTGGGCTGGGCCTCCGGTTAGTAGATTAGTCCCAAAAATGATATAAAAGTGTAAAGTAAAGCCCATAAACATCCAAAACGGGTAATATAATAGCATGGAACAATCAAAAATTATAGATACGTTGGAGACGTATCAACGAGCCCAGTTGATATATTTTTTCTTTCTGAAAATGGCTAGCCCAGTTCTTTTTTTTACAATACCAAAACCGAGGCCTACTTGCTTTTCTCAGCCCTGTTGGGCTGCAAATCTTTCAAGACGAGGAGAGATGTAAGTAGTAAGAAATGGGCTTCCCCAGAAAATGGGCTATAAGTTGTAAGAAATGGGATGTAAATTTTTAAACCAAAGCCAACCGACAATTACATTAAAATATCATTTTTTTTCTGGATTTCTCTACTCTCTACTCTTATAAAAACCAAAGCCAACTAGCAATTACATTAAAATATCATCTTTTCTCCCACAAGATAAACTACTCATACAAATGCATCTTCAAGTTCCGTGCAACGAACGGGCATCTTGCTAGTTAAGATTTTAAATTTCTTTCATTTTTTTTGTGGAGAATTTTTTTTGAATTTTATTTTGATATAATTTTTAAAAAATTATTTTTAACATGACTCGAAATTTCGTGATTAAAAGAGTTCGGACCACACCGAAATATGCAAAAATTCATTGAATTTTTTAGCAGTGCCCAGAATATATTGTATGTAATGCTAATAAAAAGAATATGGGCTTCAAATATCCTGAAGAATTAGCAAATGGGCTATAAATTTTTGAAAATAATGGCTAATGGGATGTATGCTGTTTTCCACAGATTTGGAGGCTGACTTATGGGCCTACTAGGTTGACGATGACGCTGTCCTAAATTTTATTTTACGCGTACGCAAGGCTTTGTCAACTTAGTCAACACAGGGCAGTGACTGTTGGATGTCCCATCAAACAGCCGCCGTGCTTCTTCAATCTCTGATCTTCCTGCTCTAGCCGCCCAAAACAGCACCGGCGGGACTGCCTGCTCCCTCCTCCCGTGGCTGGCTGTGCTGCTGCCAGACCATCCCTCTACCCACCCACACATCTTGTTATTTTCGGACGATGTCAGCCTCACCCCGCAGCCGACCAGTCAGTGCTCGTACTCCCCTCAGCATGGGCATCCTCTGCGGTCACTTCACCGGCTCCGGGTCGTTCCCTTCCTGGGCCTCGCCCTCGTCCATCACGTTTGTGCTCTCGGCACAGCGAGGTCAACATGGTCAACAAACAATAGCCATCGGAAGAGTCTGACAGTAGGGGCCCACACAAGAAAATACCTCCTTATTACGCGCAAAATAATGATTCCTCCACCTCACAGCTGGGACCCACCGGAAGGGCCTCTGTATTTTGCGAAAAAAACGTTCCCCCCGCTGTCAGCTCGGACCTACCAGCTATATCTTCGCACGCAAGGAAGTGCCTCCTTATTATGCACAAAAACAGAATACTTCCCCTGCTAGCTGGGACCCACCGTAGTGGGAGGCTGACTTGTGGGCCTACTAAGTTGACGAGGACGGAGGGCTTTGTCAACTTAGTCAATATGAACGATTCTAGCTCCAGTGACCGTATGATGTCCATCCAACGGCCGTAGTGCTTCTTCAACCTCTAGTCTTCTTGCTCCAGCCGCCCAAAGCAGCGCCGGTCGTGCCGGATGCTCCCGCCTCCCATGGCCGGCTGTGCTGCCGCGGAGGCCTCACCCCTACTATTCCCATTGCTGGTCAGGCCCTGCGGCGACGGCAGCCTCACACCATAGCCGAACCAGTGAACCCTCGTACTCCTCTCTGCGTGGGCATCCACTGCCGCGTCTTCCTCGGCTCCGCGTCGTCCCCTTCCTAGGCCTCGCCATCATCCACCGCCTTGGTGCTCTCGGCGTGGCCTCGTCAATGTGGTCAATGAATGACTTTTTTGAAGAGTAATGTACGTGGAGAGGCTGAAAGCTGGGTCCACGCCCGCAGCAAGGAAGTACCTCCTTATTACGCGAAAAAAAATGATTCCTCCACCTGTAAGTGCATCTAGTGCCCCTTAGTGATTTTGGTGTATTGAAGACTTATAGGTTAAGGGACTAATGCGTTTGTGAGTGTACACAGGTCTATAAGTCTATGAGGAGTTTGATATTTACAGAGAAAGTCGACCCCTAAAAATGAAGTTCTTCGACTGAAGACTTTGATATTCTGAAGACTTTCTGAAGACTTTGAAAGTGAAGAAATTGGTGTGACCTTGAAGACTTGGTATTCATTTGAGGAACATGAAGCGTGAAGACTTTTGTTTTCGTAGTTTCATTTTCTCTTTCTTGAGTCATAGGAAACACCGTACTGTTAAAGGGGGTCGAGGAAATACTAAGGAAAAATTTCCATGTGATGCTCAACTCAAAATCCTACACCTACCAATCCCTTCGAGTGAAGCCATTGGAAATCTCATACAGTTCAGTCAATTTCTTCAGTGACAGAGATGCAGTTCTTCTGGTCACTGAGGACTTTGTTCTGACTGAGGAGTTAGGAATTCGCCAGTGCGAATTGCCTACACAGTGCGGAACATGATAGCCCTGAGGAATTTGAGAGTCAAATTTCCGACCGTTGCTGTGCTGCGCGCCAGCTGTCCCAAATATCTTATCCACCTAACGGTCATATCATTGAAGGGCATTTATGTCTTATCATGTCGGGCTACTCCCTAGGCTATAAATAGCCGCCCCCTACAACCACTAGCTGGTTGGCTGCTCCGAGAGAACTTGACACTTGTCATTTGAGAGCAACCCATCCTCCGAGGACTTTGAGCAAAAATCATCAAGTGAGGAAAACCAAAACCAAACCCCCACAAACCCAAAGTGATTGAGCATCACTGAAGAAATTGATCCTGCGTGGATCCGACGCTTGTTACCTTTGAATACTGTGCTTCTTCCAGACGGTTAGGCGTCAAGGTCTAGAGCATCCAAGAGGAATTGTGGATCACCGAGTGACCAAGTCTATGAAGGTTTGGAAGTCACCTGAAGACTTACCACGAGTGATTGGACGAGGTCTGCATGGCCTTAGTTCAAGGAGAATACGGTGAGGACTGGGTGTCCTGAGCTGCGTGCTCAGTGACTGGGTGTCCGGGACTGCATGTCCTCGAGTTTAAATACTCAGCCGCTCCAACCAGACGTACAACTGAGACATCAGTTGGAACTGGTTTACCAAATCATTGTCTTCACCAACCTAACTGGTTCCATTTCCTCAACCCTTTCATTTCCTCATTTCTGTGTTGAATGTTTGTTCATATTTGTGTTTGAAGACTTTGACTATAGACTTTCTCAATTTCCTCAGTTCAATTTCTTCAGTCTGTTTGTCTTCATCTTGTGTTATCCTGTGATTACGCTTTCTGTACTCTGTGCTAGTCTTCATTTCATCATGATGACCATGCTTGTATTCTGTTATGCTTACTTCTGAGTACTTATTCCGCTGCAAGTAGTTCTTCGCTAAGGAATTTCCTCACCAGCAAATTCCTCAGTGAAGAATTCATAAAAATCGCCTATTCACCCCCCCTCTAGTCGATATAATGCACTTTCAATTGGTATCAGAGCAAGGTACTCCCTTGTTCTGTGTGATTTTGGTTTAACCGCCTGGAGTTTTAGTTATGTCGACCGCAGGTATGAAGAAAGTGACATGCCCTATCTTTGACGGTCATGATTATCCCAAGTGGAAAGCCATGATGAGGAAGCGCCTCATGGCAATGAACAGCGAGCTGTGGACCGTCACTAAGATTGGTCTTACTGATCTATGCAAGATGGCGGACGCTGATGATATTCGCAAATACACTCGACTTGACATCATGGCAAAGGATATCATCTGTTCCTGCCTATCCAGAGATCAATTCGGGCGCGTTATGCATCTTGGCAATTCGAAGCTTATCTGGGACCGAATCTCTGATGTCTATGAAGGTCATCGAACCCATCATGATCCCTGGTTTGAGGACTTCAAGGAATCTCTCAAAACAATGACTTTCGAGCCAGAATCATCATCTTCTGCATCATGTCTCATGGCAAACGGTGCTGAGGTAACCGAATGCTCCTCATCCGAGTTTTGTGATGATAAATCTGATAATGATGAATCTGATAATGATGAATCTGATGATGATATTGAATCTTGTTACACCAAACTTGTTTTCATTGCCACTAAACAACAAACGACTTTGGAACAAGTTCAAAACATGCTAGACAAAAGTGATGATATGTTGCGTAAAGAAATGGATCAGTCAAAAGCATTGGGTGAATGTCTTTAGAGAATTCACTCCAAGTTTGACGCCCTTCAAGATCAACATAATACCCTCTTGACTGATCACGAGAAGCTTTCTTCTGAATCTCTTCAAAGAAAGGAAGATCTTGAAAAGCTAAGAGTGTGTTATGAAGATCTTCAGAAGGAGCGCAATTCATTACTTGCTCAACAAATCAGCGCTTCTCAGGAAGAATTTGTTCCTCCATGCTTAAAGTGCATTGAACGTGAATCTGCTAATTCTTCACCTGAATGTTCAAATGCTTCAACTGTTACAAATTCTTCATCTGCCTCTGCTATCACTAATTCCTCATCTGAGGACATTGCTAGTATCACTGACAATGCAGGGCTGAAGGAATTGTACATGACAGGCATGTACAAAAGCCTCAAAGGGCATCAGACTCTCTGTGATGTGCTTAAAAAGCAGATCCTCAATAGAAACCCTAGGAAAGAGGGTATTGCCTTTGAGAGGAAACTCAATGCTGATGGAACATATTGGAAACCTGAGCAGTACCCCAAAACCTCATGGGTTGCAGCAAAGGGACCTCCAGTTGATCCATCTAACTTATCTGGCTTTACATGTGAATCTCCTCATTCTTCTGATGAGTCATTTGACTCCAACTATAAAATGTTAAAAAATCAGAATGGTGAAGTATTTGCTAGATATGTTGGCACTAACTGCAGGAACGGTTCCCCTATGAAGAAAATCTGGGTTCCCAAAAGTTATGTTGAAAGTCTTCAGGTGAATGTCCTCATGACACCACCTGTGAAGAACAGGAACCCCAAATCAAATTCTTCATATGGACCAAACTCTTCATATGGATCCAAGTCCTCATACGGACCAAATTCCTCACATGGATCAAATTCCTCAAAAGGATCAAAGTCCTCATATGATTATCATCGTGCTAACAACTCTGTCTCGCAGGGTAGAGCTAAGGGCTATGAATATGTGCATTATTCTTCAAACCATTATGTTCATAAGTCCTCGAAGAAGTTCTCTGATTATTCATATGCTTACCCTAACCCCTCTTATGTGAAACGAAATGGTTTGGCATCTTTGCCACCATTCTCGTATGGTGCTCGCAGAATGATGAACTCTTTGCCACCCCTCCAGATGTGGGTGGTAAAGAAAAAGAACTAATCTCTTCTGCAAGGTCAGGTCTCCAGACGTGCTTTAACGTCTGAAGAATTTGCTGGGGACCTGACGAAACTGCCTGAAGGACGCAGGCGAATCATGATGAAATGAACTTTCATTTCACACGTCCTCATACTGCTATATCTGTTTACTGCTTGATGAAATTCATCTGATGAACTTGATATCATATTCTTCACTGATGAAGCATATGAGATTGTAAGTTACACTAATTCATCTGCAGGATGATCAACCCAAAACTACTGAGTGGGTCCTCGATAGTGGATGTACGAATCACATGACTAGTGAAAAGAATCTATTGATGGATGCTCCCTTATCACCGTCACATCTGAAGCATATCATCTTTGCTGACAAAGGCAAAAGTCAGGTATTGGGTCTTGGTAAGGTTGCAATCTCTAAGGATAAACACATGGACAAAGTCATGCTTGTTGAGTCCTTAGGATACAACCTCATGTCAGTCTCAATGCTTTGTGATCTTGATATGGTTGTTGTCTTTGGCAAGTATCGTTGTGTTGTGATTATGGAAGCTGACAATTCCAAAGTCTTCGAAGGCTTTAGGAGAGGAGATTTGTATATTGTTGATTTCTCTACAGGACCACAACCAGCCGTGTGTCTACTTGCAAAAGCTTCAGAAGGTTGGCTATGGCATCGACGACTTGGTCACGCAGGCATGAGGAATTTGCACACGCTTGCGAAGAAGAAGCATGTCATTGGCATTGAGAATGTCAAATTCCTCAAGGATCACTTATGCGGAGCCTGTGAAGCTGGAAAAATGACCAAGGCCAAGCATCCAGCAAAGACTATCATGACCACTACTCGTCCATTCGAATTGCTTCACATGGACCTCTTCGGACCTAATCATTACTCAGCAGTCACTAATGATGCATCTCTATATGGTTTTGTCATTGTTGATGATTACTCTCGATATACATGGGTACACATTGTTACTTACAAACATGAAGTGCAGGAAGTCTTCAAACGATTTTCCTCGAGGGCTTCAACCAACTTCGGTGTGAAGATCAAGCACATCAGAAGTGACAATGGAACTGAGTTCAAGAATTCCGGGCTTGATGCCTATCTTGATGAACTTGGTATTACTCATGAGTTATCTGCTCCCTATACTCCTCAGCAAAATGGCGTTGTGGAGTGCAAGAACAGAACTCTTGTTGAGATGGCTCGCACTATGCTTGATGAATACAAAACGCCTCAGCATTTTTGGATTGATGCAATTGATACTGCGTGCCACATCATCAACAGAGTATATCTTCACAAATTCTTCAAGAAGATGGCCTATGAACTCCTCACTGACAAGAAACCCAATGTGAGTTATTTCAAAGTCTTCAGTGCTAAATGTTGGATTAGAGATCCTCACCACAACTCTAAATTTGCACCGAAAGCACATGAAGGTTTTATGCTTGGTTACGGAAAGGACTCGCACACCTACAGAGTCTTCAACATTGTTCTTCACAAGATTGTTGACACTGTAGATGTGTGGTTCGATGAAACTAATGGCTCGCAAAGAGAGCACCTACCTTCTGTGTTAGATGAACCAGCACCTGAGGATTCCATCAAGTTCAAGGCAACTGAGGATATCATTCCTACTGAAGAATCTCATTCCAGTTCAGAAGAACGTCGAGCTGATGCACCTGAAGAAAATCCTGAGGAAAATGGTGCTGAAGAAAATGCTGATCAAATTCCTCAGCGACAACCAGCTCATCCTCGCGTTGCAAAAGAAGTGCAAGTGGAGAAGATCATCGATGACATTAGAGCGCCAGGTCCTCTCACACGCTCAAAAGCTTCACATTTATCTAACTTTTGTGGGCACTATGCTTTTGTCTCTATCACAGAGCCCACTAAGGTAGAAGAAGCATTTCTGGAGCCGGAGTGGATTCAGGCTATGCAAGAAGAATTACATCAGTTCAAGCTTAACAATGTCTGGGAACTGGTCAATCGCCCAGATCCTCGCAAGCATAATATCATTGGCACAAAGTGGATCTACCGCAACAAGCAAGATGAAAATGGCCTTGTGGTGAGAAATAAGGCACGACTAGTAGCTCAAGGCTACACACAGGTTGAAGGAATTGATTTCGATGAAACTTTTGCACCTGTTGCTAGACTTGAGGCTATTCGCATATTACTTGCTTATGCTAACCATCATGATATCATCTTATATCAAATGGATGTGAAAAGTGCATTCCTCAATGGTAAGCTTGAGGGAGAAGTATATGTTGCTCAACCCCCAGGTTTTGAAGATCCAAAGAATCCTGACAAAGTCTTCAGACTTAATAAGGCCCTCTATGGCCTCAAGCAAGCCCCTCGGGCGTGGTATGATACATTGAAGGAATTCTTCGTGAAGAATGGCTTCACACCTGATTCACTCGACCCTAATCTTTTTACTAAATCTTATGATGGTGAACTGTTTGTGTGCCAAATATATGTTGATGATATTATCTTTGGCTGTACTGACCAACGTTATAGTGATGAATTTGCCTATATGATGAGTGAAGAATATCAAATGTCTATGATGGGAGAGTTGAAATTCTTCTTAGGTCTTCAAATTCGTCAGCAGCACAATGGCATATTCATATCTCAGGAGAAATACCTCAAAGATGTACTGAGGAAATTCGGCATGCAAGATTGCAAAGGCGTCAAAATTCCTATGCCCACAAATGGCCATCTATGCACTGATGAAAATGGTATTGACTTCGATCACAAGGTATACCGCTCCATGATTGGTTCTTTATTATACTTATGTGCATCTAGGCCAGATATAATGCTTAGTGTTTGCATGTGTGCCCGATTTCAAGCTGCACCGAAGGAATCACACCATAAGGCTGTGAAGCATATTCTTCGATATCTAGCTCACACACCAACACTAGGATTATGGTACCCCAAGGGCTCTGCTTTTGATCTCATTGGATATTCTGACTCTGACTATGCTGGTGATCGTGTGGACCGCAAGTCAACTTCTGGCACTTGTCATTTCCTCGGACGATGTTTGGTCTGTTGGTCCTCGAAGAAACAGAATTGTGTATCACTGTCTACTGCTGAAGCTGAATACATTGTTGCTGGCTCTTGCTGTGCTCAACTGCTTTGGATGAAGCAAACCCTCAAGGACTATGGTGTCAACGTGAAGAATGTGCCTCTCCTCTGCGACAATGAGAGTGCCATCAAGATTGCTCACAACCCAGTTCAGCACTCGAAGACAAAGCACATTCAAATTCGTCATCATTTTCCTCGTGATCATGTGTTGAAGGGCGACATCTCAATCGAGCACGTGAAGACTGAAGAACAGCTAGCTGATATCTTCACTAAGCCCTTGGATGAGAAGAGATTTAGCAAGTTGCGGTGTGAGCTAAATATCTTAGAATCTTCGAATGTTCTTTGAAAAGGACACACATCCTAACACTTATGCAAAATTGATGACTTAGATGTGCAACACATGAAGAAATGTTTTTCTTCAATCAATGAAGAATAACACTCTAAGTGTGAAGAAATTAATGAAGAATTTGATTCTCGGAACCCTACGACAATTGTACGTGGTGTCTGAAATCATCATTCTTATACGGTGGGTCACGCCACCACAAAAAGTTGAAAATCTTCAATTTGAGTTTTTCCTCAGTTTTTGAAATTCTTCAGTTTTTCAAATTCTTCAACTTTGCAAAATCTTCACTGTTTCCGTCGTTTTTCTTCATTGGCTATATATATATATATATATATATATATATATATATATATATATATATGAGTTTATGTCCTCTACAGCATTCACTTATGGCTATTTCTTCAAGTTGCGTTTTCTGCTAAGTGAATGTGATCGGACCCTTCCCCCTCCATCCTATACTCAATCCAATCTACTCACAAATTATTCATGTGCGTTCTATTTGAAACTCGTTCAAAGTCTTCACTGTGTCCTTGTCAGCTGAAGAAATTGCGAACGAAACTTTAAAACAAATCTTATCCAGATTTTCGGTTTTACCGCTCAAATCGTTCCGCATCCCACGATGCATTATTATATTCACCCACGATCTTACACGATCTCATCTACACAGTACGTGGGTGACACATGTTGCATGAAGGAGAAAGGGCAGGGGCATGTTCGTCCTAAATCTTCGGGCGAACAGTTTTTCACCGTGACTATAAATACCCCTCTCCCCTTCCTCACTTCATTTACTCCGCTCGACCACTGTCGCTCGCTCGAGCTCCTCAAACCCTAGCGCTGCCGCTACTCCATTGTCGCCGGTGAGGAAGAGCTTCGCTGCCTTGACCTCGTCGCCGTCGTACTCGCGCCGGTTGCGGAAATCTTCACTCCGCCGCCGCCGTAGCTGTCTCCCTCTGCCAAGTTAGGGCGTGGGAGATCTAACCTGACGAACTTCGCATCCGTTCTTCTCAGTTCGTCGTGTTCTTCACTTCAGGTAATCAAAAGTTACTTTTATTACTCACTTTGATTCTCAAACTTTCCTGAAAATCTTCAAAGGTGTTTATTCTTCAAATCTTCACACGTATGAACACCTCACGGATCATATGATCTTGAACTATTTCTCTAAGCAATCATTTTCTTCAAGATTCCTCAATTGTGTGGATCTTCGATCTATACAACTCTGGAACCTGAGACAAAACGCTTGGTGAAATTCCTCAAGGCTCATCTGGTCAAATTCCTCAAAACTTGTCTTTTCGAAAAATCTTCTGAGAACGCATATGACCTCTCCAAATTCCTCGCACCTACACTCTGTTCATAGGTACTCATGTCTGCTGCTGAATCACTAGGTTCTCATCAACTTAACTCATTTGCAGCGTTCCTCGAAGAAAAATTGCATACTTCTTCAGAGTGTTCAATTGTTCAAATTCCTCATCAGAAGAATATGGCTGAAGGAAAGAGACCGCAGAAAGGAGGAAAGAAGCCTGAGGTCATGACTGCTTTCGAGATCCCTGATGACATATATAAAGACTATTGCACACCTGATGAAGCAAAGTTCGGCAAAGAGAACAAAAATCAGCGCAAGGTGCGCATTCAGAGGATTGAACGGAGATGGGCAAGGGAATGGAGGGAATATCGATATGTTACTCCAAAGTACATGAAGAAATTCACCCTCAATCCTCCATGCCCTAGAGCTCCATTGGCACCTGGCCAAGTAGCTGATCCCACTAGCATCAAAAGTGGTGAGGACTTTCCTGAAGAATGGGCTAAGCGCCAAGCCAAATTGGCAAGACAAGCCAGGGAGGCAGTGAAGAAATTCAATGAGGATTCTGCTGCTACTGAGGCCTCGGTTAGACCGAGAAAATCCATGCCAAAGAAGCCTGCTCGTAAGCCAAGTGCTTCACCAACAGCGCCCTCACGGCCAAGTTCCTCAGCTATGCCCTCACGGCAAATTCCTCACACTGCCACTGCTCCACCAAAGTCCTCAGCACCTCCCTCAAAGTCCTTAGCTCATGTACATCTGGCTACATGTCAAAGGACTACGGGTTTCTCAATTGCTTCTGGTGTCTCAGCAAGTTCCTCAGCTGCACCAATGTCCTCATCAGGCCCACACTGTTGAAGACTAAAGCAACAGCTGGACGCGGTCCTCGGCCAAGTCCAAGGAAGAAGCAGGTCCATTCCATGTGCCCTCTGATGATGAACTTGCAGAAATCATCAGAGATAGACAAGTGAAGGCCGCTAGAGCCAAAGGCATATCTGTGCCACTGCTTTTGGATCCGAGGAAAATCCTCGACTACATTGATCTCTAGCACAAGGATCCAAACACCCCAATGCCTGATCTTCCTCTGACTCCCGGTAAAAGTCACATGATGACCCATTTCATCACTCAAGAGAAATGGAAGTTTGAGAAGGCAAGAGAGATAAAGAAAGCTCAATACAGAAAGGAGAAGCTCCTGAAGAAAAATGTTGTCAGAATGACACCTAAGGAACTTCTCAAGGCTCAGTCTGAGATTCAAGCCCTTAGCAAAGACTTCGATGCATACTATGCTGATTGGCAAGGAGCCAAAGAGAGATTCGTCGATCTGACGAAGAAATTCACGAATGTTGCAGCCCCATCGCAACAAGAAAATCTTCAGGCTGCAGATTCTGCTCAGCCTGCTGAAGAACATGCCAGCACCGCTGATGACTTTCAGCCTGCTGAAGAAAATGTAAGTTCCAGGGCTGATGACTCCATTCCAGCCGCTGAAGAAATTGCCAGGGCATCCACTAGTGATGCGCCTGAAGAAACTGAAGAGATCAGGGCAACTGCATCAGTTGCGCCTGAAGAAAATGAACCAGATTCCTCAGCTCCTCCCGCGCCTACACCAACTCCAATTCTTCCATCTGCCTATGAGGTGAAGAAGACCAAGGCTGCAGAGCGAGCTGCAGTGAAGAAAAGGAAGGCATCAGCTGCGTCAAATTCTTCGGCTGCGAAGAAAATGAAGCCAATGACCAGCTCCTTTGAAAATCCTATTGATGTTGTTCCAATTTCCTCCATGTCATCAAAGGAAATTGTTCCTTATGGAGAAGACTATAAGATCCCAAGTGGATCTGATGAAGAAAATCATTCTGCTGCTACGTCAGAGCAGCTTGATGAAGAAATTGAAGTGGACGCAATCCCTTCAACGCCAGTCATTTCCTCACCTATGCCTCAGTTCACAGCTGAAGAGGCTGGTGTTGAGGAAATTGAAGATGAAGATGTGGATATTGGATGCACCACACCTGTGATGAATGATGACTTTTGGGAAAGTCAGCATCCCAATACTCCTCCATTCACACCCATCCAACAGATTCCTCAGTCCCCGGCAACAACAGTTCAGATGGGCTCTGAAGAAACTCATCCCACTCCCTCTGTTCATGAAGAAATTCCAGCCACTAGTGCTGAAGAACCTGTTGCTGCTGATCCTCAAGTTGCACAAGAAGAGGAACCAGAAATTCCTCAGCCTGAAGAACCTGAGCTCGCGATTCCTGAGGTGGTACTACAAATCACTGACACCCCTCTGCCAAAGCCGAAGAATCCGTTCTCAAACAAACAGAAGTTCAAGGCTGAAGACTTCTTTTCCGAGCATGTATTCTTCACTGATTACAAGCCCTATGACTCTGCTCGCATAAGGAAGAGGCGTTTTTGGACTGCTAGTCAAGCCAACTTCTATTCCTCAGTGCTGTTTGACAAGGACAAAATCTTCGATCATGAACATATTCCTCATGTGGATATGGAATCTCTGCCATGCTTCGAGCCAGTCCTTAGTGTTATTCACGATGCAGGATTACTCAATTTCAGCACTGACATCTGTGATTGGAATGAAGAACTCATTCTTCAGTTCTACGCCACACTGCATATCACCGGAGACGCTGAAGATGTCAATTCATGAGTGTTGGATTGGATGACTGAAAACACTCACTACAAGGCACCGGCAACTGAATTGCTTTGTGTCCTTCCTCTTGATCCTCCCCATGACAGTGCACGTTGCATCTACAATGACCCTGAACTGACAAATCACTATATGCAAGTGCTCATGAAGCCTTTAAAGCCAGGGCAGGCCCCATGAACCAAATTCCTCATCAAGGAATTACTTTATGTGCCTCGGACTGTCTATCGCATTCTGACGAAGACAATGAGTCCTATCAAAGGTCACGACTCAAATGATGAAGAAGTCGTTGGCATCATGAAGAATATGCTTTTCAACATCATTCATGGCGTTCCCGTCAACTTCCATGATTTCTTCATGAGGACTCTGGCAAATGTTGCTATGTCACCATTCGAGCTGAAGCCCTATGCGCCTTGGATTATGAGATTCATAAGGGCAAGATCTTCACTGAATTACAAAGCTGCCACTCTGAACCACGGTAGCTACTTGCCTCCCATTGAAGTCCTCAAACGGCCAGTTTCATCATCTGATGATAAAGGCAAGGCAGCTGCTGTGATCGATGAAGGCACTCGTCCATTGGATGGTTAATTTCGTCTGGCCACATCTTACTCTACCAATGATGACTCTGCCACACATGACACTGCCGCAAATACCTCAGCCAAGCAAAATCCTCAAGCCACAGCACCCAGGGTGATGACTGATCGTGAGTTACTCCTCAGTCTTCATCAGAAGGTTGATCGCAATCACAAATGGGTAAAGCGTCAGTTTGGTGCCATTCTTCACAATATGACCTCAACACACAATGCAGTGAAGAAGAACCATTACTACCTTCATGAAACCCTCAACCGCACCTGGGCTGTTCTCACTCATGTTTATAGCGCTGAAGAACTAAAGACTATGGGTCTTAAGGAAGAATTTGACTGGTCTGCACCTCCTCCAAAGAAATTCAAGAGGGTCAAAGTTCCTCCACTGGTGGCCAGCTCTTATTCTTCATCGCGCGACACTGATGAGTATGAAGATTTGGACGAGACTGCGGCAGGCCCTGCTACAACAAAAAACCCGACAACGCTGGCGCTCCTCCATCAACTTGAAATTCTTCAGGGGCGTTAGTCCTCAGTTTTGATCCTTTTGGTCATTTGATGACAAAGGGGGAGAAATCTGAGTTAGTCTTCAAGCGGGTCTATATTAAGGGCGTTTTTTTCTTCTAAGTTACAACTCTCGTTCTTCCGAAACTTTTATTGGATCGAGTTGTAATCTTAAACCCGATGGTGCTCTGATACTTTTGGACGGTGCTCTGATACTTTTGATGCACTGTGCTCTGATACTTTTGATGTGCTATTTTTCATGCTTATTCCTCGTTAATATTATTGCACGCATGCTGAATTGCATCAGGCACCATATTTCATCATGCATTTCAAATTCTTCATATTGTATATCAAATGCGTGTATGAATTACAAGATATAGGGGGAGATCTCCATGATTCAACTTTTCAAATGTGCATTGCCTCAAGAGGAAATTCCTCACTATGCACATCTTCAAGGGGAGTTCTTCTATATCTTGCAATCAAATTCCTCAATATCAGTATTTACACTTCATATATTTATCCCCGTTGAAAACTTAACCTATGTTGTCATCAATCACCAAAAAGGGGGAGATTGTAAGTGCATCTAGTGCCCCTTAGTGATTTTGGTGTATTGAAGACTTATAGGTTAAGGGACTAATGCGTTTGTGAGTGTACACAGGTCTAGAAGTCTATGAGGAGTTTGATATTTACAAAGAAAGTCGACCCCTAAAAATGAAGTTCTTCGACTGAAGACTTTGATATTCTGAAGACTTTCTGAAGACTTTGAAAGTGAAGAAATTGGTGTGACCTTGAAGACTTGGTATTCATTTGAGGAACATGAAGCGTGAAGACTTTTGTTTTCGTAGTTTCATTTTCTCTTTCTTGAGTCATAGGAAACACCGTACTGTTAAAGGGGGTCGAGGAAATAACAAAACAACAACAACAACAACAAAGCCTTTAGTCCCAAACAAGTTGGGGTAGGCTAGAGGTGAAATCCATAAGATCTCGCAACCAACTCATGGCTCTGGCACATGGATAGCAAGCGGGGTCGAGGAAATACTAAGGAAAAATTTCCATGTGATGCTCAACTCAAAATCCTACACCTACCAATCCCTTCGAGTGAAGCCATTGGAAATCTCATACAGTTCAGTCAATTTCTTTAGTGACAGAGACGTAGTTCTTCTGGTCACTGAGGACTTTGTTCTGACTGAGGAGTTAGGAATTCGCCAGTGCGAATTGCCTACACAGTGAGGAACATGATAGCCCTGAGGAATTTGAGAGTCAAATTTCCGACCGTTGCTGTGCTGCGCGCCAGCTGTCCCAAATATCTTATCCACCTAACGGTCATATCATTGAAGGGCATTTATGTCTTATCATGTCGGGCTGCTCCCTAGGCTATAAATAGCCGCCCCCTACAACCACTAGCTGGTTGGCTGCTCCGAGAGAACTTGACACTTGTCATTTGAGAGCAACCCATCCTCCGAGGACTTTGAGTGAAAATCATCAATTGAGGAAAACCAAAACCAAACCCCCACAAACCCAAAGTGATTGAGCATCACTGAAGAAATTGATCCTGCGTGGATCCGACACTTGTTACCTTTGAAGACTGTGCTTCTTCCAGACGGTTAGGTGTCAAGGTCTAGAGCATCCAAGAGGAATTGTGGATCGCCGAGTGACCAAGTCTGTGAAGGTTTGGAAGTCACCTGAAGACTTACCACGAGTGATTGGACGAGGTCTGCGTGGCCTTAGTTCAAGGAGAATATAGTGAGGACTGGGTGTCCTGAGCTGCGTGCTCAGTGACTGGGTGTCCGAGACTGCGTGTCCTCGAGTTTAAATACCCAGCCGCTCCAACCATACGTACAACTGAGACAGCAGTTGGAACTGGTTTACCAAATCATTGTCTTCACCAACCTAACTTGTTCCATTTCCTCAACCCTTTCATTTCCTCATTTCTGTGTTAGAATGTTTGTTCATATCTGTGTTTGAAGACTTTGACTGAAGACTTTCTCAATTTCCTTAGTTCAATTTCTTCAGTCTGTTTGTCTTCATCTTGTGTTATCCTGTGATTACGCTTTCTGTACTCTGTGCTAGTCTTCATTTCATCATGATGACCATGCTTGTATTCTGTTATGCTTACTTCTGAGTATTTATTCCGCTGCAAATAGTTCTTCGCTAAGGAATTTCCTCACCAGCAAATTCCCCAGTAAAGAATTCATAAAAATCGCCTATTCACCCCCCTCTAGTCGATATAACGCACTTTCACCACCTGAAAGCAGGGACCCACCAGACGGGCGACCGTATTTCATGAAAAAATGTTTCCTCCCTGACTGTTGGGACCCACCAGCTACATCTTCGCACGCAAGGAAGTGCGTCCATATTACGGGAAAAAATGATTCGCCCCCTGACTGCTGGGACCCACCAGCTACATCTTCACATGCAAGGAAGTGCCTGACAGTCGGAACCCACCTGGTCGAAGCGTACGTAGCGTTGTCATTCTAGTCGCGAACGTGTACGTACATACTGATCGGTCGGTCTGTCTGCAGGCTGCAATGATGAACCGTGGCCATGTAAGGAAGGGCACGTGTCGTAGTAGAGGCGCGCACGTAGCATGTCACATAGTCCCGTTAATATCGTGTACACGTACATACAGCGGTCAGGGTGCAAGAAAGTAAATACGGCCACGTACGTACATACGGGCGGGGTCTCGAACGCCTACTGCGTATACGTACAGCCAGGGCTCGTGTACATGGCTAGGTTGGACCGGAGAAACTGCATCGTCGCTGTGTTCATGGGGAGGCAAAGGAATGCGTCGTGTTTATCAGGAGGCAACGGAATACGTCGTGTTCATCAGGAGGCAACGGAATACGTCGTGTTCATCAGGAGCCAACCGGCTTGGACGGAACAGCCAATTTAAACAGGGCCTGACGTACCGCAGAACAGAGGAAACGGCCTTGTGTTCAACCGACCACGGTTGAAATGGGATCCTATTCATCGGGAGGGGCCTGGCGTACCGCAAAACAGAGGAAACATACTTCTCTTGGACCTCCTACGGTCGAAACGGGGCCCTGTTGATCGGGAGGGGTGTGGCATACCGCAAAACGGAGGAAACGGACTTATGTTGGAGCGCTACGGTCGAAACGGGGGTCCTGTTCATCGGGATGGGTGTGTCATACCGTAAAACGGGACTCCACGGGATACTGTTCATCTCTACCGTCGACCTCCTCCAGCCTCCACGGGCTACTATTCATCCACCATCGACCTCCTCCAGCCTCCACATGTGACTGTTCATCCACGGACTCATGTTCATCTAGCCTCCACCGCTCCTCCACCGGCTACTGTTCAACCAGCCCTCTCCACGGGGTCCTGTTCAACCACCCCTCCACGGGCTACTGTTCATCCAGCCCTTCACCGACTACTATTCAACCAGCCCTCCACGGGGTCGTCCTGTTCATCTAGCCCTCCACAGGGTCCTATTCATCCACCCCCAACCGGCTCGATCGGGGTCATGTTCATCCAGAGGCAACACCACGGGGTCCTGTTCATCCACCCCCACCGGGTACTAGGGCTGGGCATTCAGTTTAACCGAACCGTTCGGTTCGGTTATTCGGCTTTTGAAGAAATTTGGTTTTGAGAAAAGGATGACCGATAGGTCACTGAGAAAACTCCTAACCGAAGATTCGGTGGACCGAGATTTCGGTTCGGTCCTCGGTTGAGACTTAATTGACCGACAGATTAGGGAAAGGCATGAAAGGAAGCGATACTTCAGAAATTGATCTGCAAAGAAACATTGTGTACACACGCAAGGCAAGATCCTGTGAGTACAAAATCAGATCGTAGTAGCAAGAACTTCAGGTGAGCAAATCAGCAATAAGATGCAAACGCAAGACAATCAAAGAGAAAGTGGGAGATAGGAGGGAAGAGGGATGCGTCTGCCACAGTTCACCACCGCCGTTGGTCGTTGCCTACAGGGGTGGAGGGGAGTAGATGCAGCGCATGGCGGCTAGGGTTAGGCGTTGGGTGGGGGGAGGGATCGGGAGTGGAGACAGAAGAGTCGAGGGCTCGAGGCGTAGGTCGGTCCTCTAGTGGGCTAGTGGAGAAGGAAGCTTACGGAAGAGATATTGGGCTGTGGGTTGGCCCAATACGTAGATTGGAGTGCACGTGCATGTCTATTCGGTTTCATCGGTCCATTCGGGTAACTGATGCATGACACCGAATTACCCAAATTAATTTCAGTTTTTAAAACGTGCTGACCGAACCATGCACTAAAACTTTCGGTTTCGGTCTTTTCGGCTTCGGTCCCGGTTTTTTCGGTTCGGTAGTTCGGTCCTCGGTTAATATGCCCACCCCTACCGGGTACTGTTCATCCAAACCTCCCCAACAACGCTCATTGTTCATCAAGCGAAGGAGGCAGCAGGGTTCGATCGGCTACAGTTAGCAGCAGTAGCGAAGGAATCACTCGGGTTCAGTTAACAGTAAGGGATCGATCGCTCGGGTTCAGTAACGTGGCTAGTGCAATCGCTCAGGTTCAGTTAGAGCCCAACGCCTCACTCGGGTTCAGTTAGAGCCCAATGCCTCGCACACACATGCGTACGTGTACGAGAGAAACACGCATCGCTCGGCCCCCGACCACCCACCGTAACCGGGAACTTCCCAAAATTTTCCTCGCCCTCGCTTCTACCATGTTTTTTTTCCGTCATGGACGGTCCAAAGAATGTCATGCAGTTGCGTCTCCGTCCCGCCCAGGACGAAAAACCCATTTTATGTCATGATTTTTTGTCATATAAGTAGGAGCCCACCACATCTATGATGATACCGGGTTTTGTCACAATTATTGCCATAAAAGTGTCATAAGCATGACAGAGAAAAAATTCGTTTGTCCCAAAATGTCACGGATGTGTCTTTTTTTGTAGTGAAGCTTCGTCGGTCCATACTCCTTATCCGACCAAGCATCAGAATCCATCGTTTTCCCTAAAAACCCACAAAAAATCCGGTCGGACAATGTGTCGAACACATCAAGCACAAGGCGGAGCCAGAGAGTTGCCGGACGTACCGCGGTGGCGTCCGGGCCGGAGACGACGTCCCCCGCGGCGAGGACGGGAGAGAGGACTGCTCTGCCGGCGTAGAGGCTATGGAACGGCTGCGGAGCGCGCGGCGACGGAGCTGCGAGATGGAGGACGTGAAGGAGGAAGAAGACAGGAGATAGCAAATGGATCCGGCAAGTCTTTTTGGGTGGATTTGTTGCAATTTACGGTGGAGTTGGGCCGTCGGGTCTGATGTGGTGGGCGTGCCCGGACGCGTCCGGGCGCCCCATATTCGCCCCATGTTTGGGCTGGATATAAGGGGTGCCGGTTAGCCCGGACATTTGAAGACCGTTTGAGGCGTCCATCTGGATCAAAATTTTGCGACCGGATAATGATCGGACGGCCTGTCCGAATGTATGAGACGGGTTTAAGGCGCCCATCCGTAGATGCTCTAATTGAGCTCACTAGTGTATTGGTCATCCCTAGGCAAAGCCTAGTATAGTAAGAGCTTTGGCTCGAACCTTTTTGCTTTCTCTCTCCTACTAATAGAATCAGACAACGCTCTTGTCAAAGTTTGAAAAGAAATATTAGTAACCCTTGGGCAATATGGTGGGTTCAACGCATAACAAATTCACGAAGATTAATTTAAAAGCCCACAATCCACTTATGCTTTCATTCTCAAATTTATTGCCGAACTAGAGGTGATGCACAAAAGCAAGCCTGTGCACCGCAGCGAGACGACACCCATGCACCAACACGTGGACGAAGGGCACTATTTTGTTTACGAAGGCTGCATTGAACCATAAATACTAGAAGAAGGAACAACATGCGGTGAAGGTTAGTAATGGATTTTTTTTAAACGGAGACAAAAGCTTTGTCTCATTTCAAGAGAAGTTTAGACAAGGTTTTAAATTTACAGGATCACACATGTGCAAGAAAAACTAACGGGATCACTCTCGCGAGACTAAATTGCCCAGAAATCTAGCCCCGGTTATCACCCACGTCTTGGCCTTCACCTTGATTATCGCCACCACCCTCGTGTGCAGAGATTCCTTGTTAAGGATGAGGGGGGGGGGGGAGGGGGGATGGCGAGTGGCAGTGATGGTTGAGGGCCAAGATGTTGGGTGGTGAAGTCTGCCAGGAGAGAGAGAAAATTAGCGATGGGGCATAAGAAAGGGAGGGGTAACATGGAGTGATAACACATTTGGCTCTGGTCAATTGAGTCAATGTGTGAGATGGCAATTTTGCTGACCTGACTGCACTAAGGAGAAACCAGAGTTAAACCTGTCGAACTAAGTCTGCAAGTGATTTTAAGACGGTTTTGTAATTTTGAGGGGGTAATTTAGACTGGCATCGACTTTAGGGTTGAAACTTTCAGTGGGGTAGTATGAAAGCTTCCAACATAGGAGTGCACAGTGGGGTAGTATAATTCACCCCACTTTACAGGGATTGGATGATTTGTCCCAGGGTTGTTTTAATGACTAGTGACCTCGGTCCCATCCACCAATCTGGAGGACGGATTATCAAATGGAGAAGCAAAGCGGAGAATGGTTTTTCTACCATGCACGGGATCTTCCGTGCATGCATACTGTTTTCTAGGTCCCACTACTTATGGGAACTTATGACTTACTACACCATATGGCCTTACCTAGATTATTTCTCTCCTCATATTAACCCATGCAATTTAAGTTGAGTTAGAAATTTTAAAACTATGTATCTTTTGAATGAAAATTTTGATTTCTGTTCTGTTAACATATTTGGGGTCTTGGTAAAGAGATCTTTTAAACAAGACCACTCATGAATATATTTCCATAATTTTTTAAATATAAATTTTGAAACTTGATGAATCTATACATGTAACGAGTTCTGCAGATTATCATAGAGTTTCACACCATGTTTCATACAGTTTCACCATCTTTCGCATGGTTTCATCATGTTTTAAAAATCAAAATTTAAAAAGTATCAAAATATATTCAAGAGTGATCTTGTTTAAAGGTCCTCGTCACCAGGAATATAAATACGCACGAAAGTTAAATCGGGATTTTGGCTCATAAGATAAAATGATTCCAAACTTTGAAATCACAGGAAAAAGCATGGGGGTGTGGTGGGTTTCATGTCAGATAGTAGGTGCATGGACCATGTGATTAACTGATATGACATGACTAGATGAATGAAATTACAACTAAAACAGAAGTTCATTACAACTAAAACAGAAGTGCATGCATCCGAATATCTAAGGGCTGACCCATGCTCACTCCCGCGCCGCACATATCACTGCACCCCGAGACCGAGGGCGCGGGCACCACCGCTCGCCGGCCCATCCCGAGCAGTTAGCCGCCCCCGCTTCTCTTCTCACGGTTGCGCATGCAGCCACGGCCCCTGGCGGCGGTGGCGGTGGCCTCCGCGCCTTTCCCGCCGTCATGGGCGCACCAGGTCCGCGAGGCGGCGACCCAGGGGGACTTCCACCACGCCATCGCACTCTTCCTCCGGATGCGCGCCGCCGACGCCCCCGCCGCGCCCCGCTCCGCCGTCCCGGCGTCCCTCCCGGCCGCGCTCAAGTGCTGCTCCGCCCTCGGCCTCCCCGCCCTCGGCGCGTCCCTCCACGCGCTCGCGCTCCGCTCCGGCGCCTTCGCCGACCGCTTCACCGCCAACGCGCTCCTCAACCTCTACTGCAAGCTCCCTGCAGCGCCGTGCCGCTCCCCCGGGACGGAAGACGCGGCAGGGGAGTCGTTGGAGAGCATGCGGAAGGTGTTCGACGAAATGACCGAGAAGGACCCCGTGTCCTGGAACACGCTGGTGTTCGGGTGTGCGGAGAAGGGGAGGCACCAAGAGGCTCTGGTAGTGCTCAGGGAGATGTGGATAGATGGGTGCAAGCCAAACTCGTTTACCTTGTCGAGTGTGCTGCCGATCTTCGCCAAGTGCTCCGACGCCAGGAGGGGAATGGAAGTCCATGGCTTTGCAACCAGGAACGGTTTTGTTGATGATGTGTTCGTTGGCAGCAGCTTGATCGATATGTACGCAAACTGCACTCAAACGGATTACTCGGTCAAGGTGTTCGACAGTCTCCCGTGCCGCGATGCTATCCTGTGGAACTCAATGCTTGCGGGGTGTGCACAGAATGGGTCTGTGGAGGAGGCTCTTCGAATATTTCGCCGCATGCTGCATTCTGGAGTTAGACCTCTGCCTCGTACTTTCTCGAGCCTCATACCTGCCTGTGGAAATGTTGCTTCGTTGCTTCTCGGCAAGCAGCTGCATGCGTACGTCATCTTTGGAGGGTTTGACGGTAATATGTTCATATCTAGCTCCCTGATTGACATGTATTGCAAATGTGGAAACGTGAGCATAGCTCGTCACATCTTTGATCGAATGCAGTCACCTGATACTGTATCCTGGACTGCAATGATCATGGGACATGCTTTACATGGTCCAGCAAGAGAGGCTCTGTTGTTGTTTGACAGGATGGAGTTGGGAAATGTGAAGCCTAATCATATCACGTTTATAGCCGTTTTAACTGCGTGCAGTCATGCTGGATTGGTGGACGAGGGCCGGAAGTATTTCAACAGAATGTCGGACCATCACGGCATTGTTCCCTCTCTTGAGCATTATGGAGCACTTGCAGATATTCTTGGCCGTGCAGGGGAGTTGGAAGAAGCCTACAATTTCATCTCTAAGATGCAAATAAAACCAACCGCAAGTGTCTGGTCCACGTTGTTAAGGGCTTGCAAGGTCCACAAAAATACCGTGTTAGCTGAAAAAGTTGCCAAGAAAATATTTGAGCTTGAACCTAGGAGCATGGGATCTCATGTAATTTTATCGAACACGTATTCGTGTTCTGGGAGATGGAATGAAGCAGCACACCTGAGGCGATCTATGAGAAAGAAGGGCATGAAGAAGGAACCAGCTTGCAGTTGGATTGAATTGAAGAACAAACGGCATGTTTTTGTAGCTCATGATAAGTCCCATCCTTGGTATGAAAGGATTATTGGTGCACTTAATATTTTCTCAGAGCAGATGACACGTCAAGGTTATGTTCCCAATACAGAGGATGTTTTCCAGGATCTTGAAGAAGAGCAGAAGAGCCATGTGTTATGTGGTCACAGTGAAAAACTTGCTATGGTATTTGGTATTTTGAATACACCTCCTGGAACAACAGTTCGTGTGATGAAAAATCTTCGAATTTGTGTTGACTGCCACACGGTAACAAAATTTCTTTCAAAGATAGCTCAGAGGGAGATTGTTATGCGTGATGCAAACCGTTTCCACCATTTTAAGGATGGAACCTGTTCTTGCGGTGACTTTTGGTGATTGAAGAACAGTTTGGGATCAACGTCATGTTCATGACATGATTTCCTATTGGAAATGCACCTGTACATCAACGTCAGGATGAGGTTATTTCTGACTTTTTTTGTAAGTGCCAGGGGTAAAACAAAGTGTGCTCGTAATTCACTAGAAATGGATCGTTTGGTTCTTTGTATACGGAACCATTCTTTGCTGTTGAAGAGCAATGCAAGACTACATCACTAGTCTTTCAAATGCCAAACTAGAGCCACCAGAACATCAGCAATTAATCACTGAATCTTTTGTCTGTTTTGACATATTCAGGTGTACTAGTCTTAAAAAAATTATACTTCACTATATTTGATATTATGATATCGTTACTCCAAGCTGCTGCTTTATCATCTGATATGATTCAACTTACTGAATGTGTTGCCACATTTTCATGGTTGGATATTTCGTCAGATTTATGCCTTTTATGTTCTTTTAACCTTCTAATCAAGGCATATGTCATTGAAAGGAATAATACTCTAGGAAATGCCACTCAGATTAGTGAAATTGATGATTTGCGCCTTTTCAAAGAGAAAAGAAGTTGATGATTTGCCAATCAGTTTCTTTTCTGATCTACAGAATGTGATTCCTGCATTTCCTGGAGTGCTATTCTTTGTCAAATAGCAGGTAAATTATATTCCTGTTATCAAATCTGAGTTACCTACTTACCTTCCATAAAAAACAATGTTGGGAGTAATGTGGGCAAACCTTAGTATCCCCCTTGACATTTGTAAGTACTCCCTCCATAAACTAATACAAGAGCGTTTAGATCACTAGTAGTGATCTAAACGCTCTTATATTAGTTTACAGACGGAGTACTAAATAGTTCTGATACCTGTTACCTTATTTACATCGTATTGGATGGAGCATTGACCATGTAAAACGACCAAGTGATCATCCCTGGAACAAATTTTGCAGAATACAATGTCTCGTATGCTTTTTACTACTGCTTGGAACCTTGCTTCAGCAACTCATTTTTCCTGGCAATAGGTTGTTGCCGTCCTTGCATATTCATCCCCTACTGTTTGTCACAAATCTTTCTAACTAATAAAGCAATCTATTTTCCTAACAAATGTTATTGCTAGTTATTTCACTGACCTTTTCTGTTCAAAGCATCGATACCAGGTGTAGAATCATGTATGAAGATTTTGGCACAGGTTGAATTAGAGACTAGTTGTACAGTCCTAGGAAATGCTCTAAGTACAGATCTTGTGCAGATCAAACAATAGAAAATAAGACACAACAGTTGCTTCAGAAGGGTCCAAAAGATGGCTTCAAACCCTCCTTAAAACATTTTCAAGCATTCTTTATGGTTGCCACATGGAGATTGAGATGAACAGCCAGTTCGAGCAGCTAACAGCCGACGTGATCTCGCGGGTGGTGTCTGGGAGCAACCATAGAGAGGCAAATTTAGTCCATCTGGTGCAGAAGGAGGTCCAGTTTCTTGCCTTCTCCAGTATATTCAACGTTTTTAGCCATGTCCCGGGATTCAGGTACGTATATGCAATTTATCATTTTTTGGAATCCTGTTAATTTGTCAGTTCAAAATAACAAACATAGGCCCAGGTAATTAATCAATGTGTGCGCGTTTGTGAAATTAATCAGATGTCTTCCAACAAAAACACCAGAAGCTCCAGAAAGAGGTGAAGAGCATCCTCGCCAATATTGTCCAAAGGAAAGCGACATTCAGGATTTTCTTACATAGCTTTACCAGTAGATTGATACATTTAAGTATCACCAAATCAATCCTTTTAGGATTACATTCGGACATTGCTTCCATGAAATCATTTTCTTGTAGGGCACTAAAACCATCCAATTGTATCTTGAGCTGAAGCACTAAGATGAATCAAGCGTCCGCTCCTCCCTTTTCCTTCTTCGCGGACTTACTTTGTCTTGGCTAAGGATGTGGATCAACGAAAAGACCACTGACGCAGCATGCACAAAGGGCGCCGCATCACTCTCAATGGCATTCAAGATAATCCTTCCTGCCATCCAATCTTCTGTCCGTAAACTGCAGGGATTGTTGAAACAGGGTACTTTTAGCCAGTGTGTGCAAGTGCGCCAGATTCACCAGGAGCATGATCCGGCTGAGAGTGGATAGAAAGTCGGGAATCTTTCCCTTTCTTTTTATCCCTATGGGTTTTCATTGATCCAAGCTTCCTCTGTTCATACGAAAGGAAAGGATCCAGGTTGTTATTGTGGAGCGCACAGCTATTTGCTTATATCTTCATTTGGCCAAGTCTGGCTGTCCTTAAGTAAGGATAAATGACTTCCTTAATAGAACTACATTGCTATTTACTCATTGGTCTGCAATCAATTCCATTGATTTTCATATTCTATTTCAGGAAAGAGACTTGGAATTAGCGCCCCCGAAGGGGGTAAGATGAGCTTGGAAAAGCAAACAACTCAGAACAAGGTCGACGAGGAGTGACCGATTTCTTGAGGAACGACCAAGGAAGACCAATTAGTTAGGATCGCTACCTTGCCATTAGCGTCCCTTTGAGACCGGACTCATGAAGAGGACCAAAAAATCTATTCAGCTTTGTTATCAACTAGGCATCAGTGGGAACGTCAAGATGAATGAGTCAACTAAGTATCAGATCGACCAAACTGAACAAATGATAGCTCAAGATCATGTTGTTCATTGGGAATTGAAGAGGGGAGAACGAGTAGACATCAAACGATTATTTTCTATTTCTTGTTATCATGGAATTCGTCATCAAGATGGGGCGCCCTTTCTCTGTTCTTTTTATTCCAAACATGAAAGCATCAACAAAACTTCCCTTCCATATAGATCGTCATGGCATGAACTAAATTCTGCATTTCCCCAACCCCACTACTGCCCGAAATTCGCTTTCATCTTGTGATACCTCAGACCTATTTCTTTGGACCCTTAACTACCAAAGTAAAGTGCAGTGGGCACATATATATGTGGGCAGAGGAAGTCTCAAAAAGCAAAGGCCGGACTGTAGATCATGTGACCTGCACCGAAAAGATCGCTGACTGGGATTTCTCCTGGATCAAAGAGGATCAGCTTGCCAAATTCTTCAATCGCGGGCACCCGAGAACGTCGAATGAAAGTGGTCTTTGTGCAACCCTATTTATGTGATAAAAATAATGCAAGAAAACAAATGCGCTAACGCGCAACGGCTTCCGCGCTAGTTGCTCAATCCGTTGCTTGCTTCTCTTCTATCTTGGAAAAGTGAGGATTTCTTATCTGATCCTACGGAAGGAAGAGAGGTGGAAAATGTTGTCTGCATCCTCAAAACCAAAGGTTGCCATCATTCGTGAAGAAGGGAGTAACAGTGACAGGGAAATGTCTGCTGCATTCCATGTTGCTGGTTTTGAACCGTGCGATATCACAATGTCAGATCTCTTGAACCAAAAGGCTTCTCTAACGGAATTCCGTGGGATTGCATTTGTTGGTGGATTTAGCTATGCAGATGTTCTTGAGTCAGCAAAAGGTTGGGCTGCATCTATCAGGTTCAACCAGCCCCTCATACAGCAGTTCCAGGAGTTCTACAATAGGCCAGACACATTCAGCCTTGGGGTGTGCAATGGGTGTCAGCTCATGGCTCTTCTTGGTTGGGTACCAGGACCCGATATTGGAGGCTCGCTTGGTGCAGGTGGAGACATGTCCCAGCCAAGGTTCACTCACAATGAATCTGGCCGTTTTGAATGTCGGTTTATCAGTGTGGCCATAGGGGATTCTCCTTCTATAATGTTCAAAGGTATGGAAGGCTCTACTTTGGGCATTTGGAGTGCTCATGGTGAAGGGAGAGCCTTATTCCCAGATGAAAATGTCTTATCTGATGTTGTCAATTCAAATCTGGCCCCTCTGAGGTACTGCGATGATGCTAATAATGTCACAGAGGTTTATCCTTTCAACCCTAATGGCTCTCCGCTTGGTATTGCGACCCTTTGCTCCCCTAATGGAAGACACCTTGCTCTGATGCCACACCCGGAGCGTTCCTTTATGATGTGGCAATACCCAGGGTATCCCAAGGAGTGGCAGGTTGAGAAGGGTGGTCCCAGTCCTTGGTTGCGCATGTTCCAGAATGCAAGAGAATGGTGTTCATAGAGAAGGTAAATCAGACTCCTGAAATTCCACCTTGTTTTGGCTCCCTGTAGTTTTTTGTTTACTTTTGGTTTTCTATATGGTTAAGATCTTTGGCTAGCCCGTTAACTAGACACAGTTTGTTGCTCTCGTCTACATCTGAACCGCTCATTCTGTAAATGGCATTCTTGTTGTTTTATGTTTTTGGTAACTCTCCTCTTAGCTTGATCTTTGTTGTAGTAGTGTGTTAGCTTGAACACCGCGTTGTGCTTGAATTTTGTTATTTAATGCAGTGATAATTATTAGGCATCCAGGGTTCATGTTCTAGCTCAGTGCTTCACTGCAATAGAAAGAATAAAAAAAATAGTGCTGGGGATTGTATTTTGTTGTTCCATTCACATGAGGTCTCGTACAATACTGCCATGAAATAACTATTTGCTTACCTTCCATTTCCTGGAACTTACAGGGACCAAATTGGTGGCCCGTATGTATGCTTAGAGGGGCATTCTGCTGTAGAACAGAACTAATGTGGACATGGATCAACTGAATACTATGTCTGAAATTATCGTGTTGGAAGAACTCAAGTGACAGGCAGCAGTTCTCAGTTCTTGAGTTGAGATGGAATGTTTGTGCAACTTATTCTCAATGGACATGGACAGTGCCTGTATAGGCGCTGCCTGCGAGCATAGTTATGTTTTCGCTAGCTGAATTGAGCTATATGCTTCTTCTGCAATGATTCACCTATATCCAATGATACAATATGGTTAGTTCCAGACTGGTAGCACTTGATTTTGTGACCAACTTGTTGATGATTTGAAATCTTGTTAGCGCTTATGAGTGATTACAGGCTTTGAACGAACATAATCAAGCAGGGTTTTTGCCTCGTTAAATTTACTGAGTTTAGTGGTCACAAGCTTAACGAGCCAAGCAGCTTGTTAATTCACCTAGTGAGTAAGAATGCTTCTCGAAATGGAAGAAAACAATTGAACATCAAGAATTAGTATATGGCTCTGTTTGGTTGGGAATTTTCCATGGCTTCCGCTGCTGACAAGCCGACCACCCAAACGTGCTCGCCACGAATCCATCGAAAATAACTCGAAGTAGTGACTTTCAGAAACAGTAGTAGTTCGGCGTGTGTGCTAAAGCAGTCAAAACTGAAAAGAAATTCTTTTCTAAAATGTTCATTTATATGTAAATCAGTTTACAGATCAGTGTTTATGATGAATTAGCGCATAAATAATGTTCCAGGGCTTCAGGGCATTACAAATAATTCATAGATGTATATAGCACTGAAATATGTCTACATACATCAATTTCAGCGACAACTAATATAGAACGGAGGGAGTACGTACGTAGTAGTAGAACAAATGTAGCAATCACCGAAACTCTTCTTGTCAAAGAAAAGCACTACTTTCGTCAATTCTTGTTTGGGCTGAGGTTTTCGTTTGGGACGTTGGCGGCAAGGAGCAAAATATAGCCGCGCCTCCTCAGAGTCCATTTTCGTTTCTTCTGCTTCTCCACGATCCGCGTGACTTGTCTCCAACCAATCAGTGCGCGTCCCACAGATCGCCCCTCGAACGCAGATCCCAGCCGTCCATGCACGACACATCCAACGCCCCACGCCCCACCATCCCTCCCGGAAAACCAACACCCACGCCTCCTATTTAACACCGTCCCATCCCCCTTCTTCTTCCTCGCTCCAGTTCCCCAAACCTCCCAGCGCTCCTCCCTCCTCAGCCTCCCGGCGCATCTCCGGCATGGCCCGCACCAAGCAGACGGCGAGGAAGTCCACCGGCGGCAAGGCGCCGAGGAAGCAGCTGGCCACCAAGGCCGCGCGCAAGTCCGCCCCGGCCACCGGCGGCGTGAAGAAGCCCCACCGCTTTCGCCCCGGCACCGTTGCGCTCCGGGAGATCCGCAAGTACCAGAAGAGCACGGAGCTGCTCATCCGCAAGCTCCCCTTCCAGCGCCTCGTCCGCGAGATCGCCCACGACTTCAAGACCGACCTCCGCTTCCAGTCCTCCGCCGTCTCCGCCCTGCAGGAGGCCGCCGAGGCCTACCTCGTCGGGCTCTTTGAGGACACCAACCTCTGCGCCATCCACGCCAAGCGCGTCACCATCATGCCCAAGGACATCCAGCTCGCCCGCCGCATCCGTGGCGAGAGGGCCTAGGCTGCAACCCATGCTTGGCGTGTTAGATCCCTAATAGGCATCGGTGGAAATCTGTGTGCTACTAGTGTTTCAGAATGTGTCTGTGTTGTTCTTGTCATGTGTCTAATCTGATGGTACCCTCTTGTTGCCATCAGCAATGGAAATGAAAATGTTGGCTTCCTGTTCGCATTCATCTGCGTTTGAATGCCAAATTGTCGCCTGTTTTAGCTAGCATGCTCTATATTTCTTAATTGGTCTTGAATTAACATGTGGCCGTCAATTTTTGTACTGAGTACTCTGGTTAGCTGCCTCTGAACCTGACCTGAGCGAACTGGCAGTTGAGATAGTACCTGAAAATTGCTTGTCCGCTAGTGTGCTCGACCAGTTGCATGACAGTACCGGTGTGTCTGATGTTCAGCGCAGATATTCTGTTGAAAAGCATCCCTACTTTGCCTAATTATATTGCAACCCTGCAAGTCTATGAACCGTGCTCTAAACTTAGTTGGTGTCCTGTCTTCAGATCTTACAGGTTCAGGACCGGCCTGCAATATTATTGGGTGCATCACCCACAATTCCTAACTAACGCACCAGGGCATCGAGGAAGCGCTCTCCACTATTGATCAGAATTTCATGCTATTCCTGCTTATGCCGCAGTTGTTCTTGTGTTCTGTTCCCAGTGGATCGGCCATTGCTTCTGGATAGAGCATCCTGAAACATAGGTTACATTCAGGAGTGTAAAGAGAACATGTGTCCTATCCCAAGCATGTGAAATGACCTGCCAGTTTTAGCTACTGTGTTCTTAATTGCTTAGATTTTGTAGTAGCTTAAATGGCAGTACTGTGTCAAAATTCGAAATAACTATTCCGGCTGGTTGCCTCGGAACCTGAATGAACAGATGTAATACGCTCGTTCAGTTCAGTTTTGTGTACCTTACATAAACAGTGCCTTCCTGATGATCACATCGGTGTTGAAAGTGTCTCAACCCTGCCTCTGTGCTGTATAATCTCAAAACTACAAACACAGTCAGAGCATCTCCAACAGGTGCGCAGCGCGCTAAATTATTTATTTAGTGTCAAAATAGCGTTTGCTCCAACAGACGCTGCAAAATATGGCGTGCCGTTATAGCTCTAGTAGACGCTGCAAAATCCAGCGCGCGAGCAGCCGGTGCTTGAAAAAAATTGAAGCAACACATACGAAAAATATGAAACAACATATCCATTAAATTCATAGCATAGTTCAAGCCCAACACCACAAGCTAGTCCATACGATACAAATAAATCACGAAACCCCCAGAAAGAAACCTAGATCGGGAGTTCCGCTGCCGCAAGTCTCTATAGTCACGAAAAACTAATTGGAAGCCCGTTCCGGCACCCTGCCGGAGGGGGAACCATCAGCAGAGGCCATCTTCATCATCTCGGCGGTCTCCATGATAAGGAGGGAGTAGTTCACCCTCGGGGCCGAGGGTATGTACCAGTAGCTATGTGTTTGATCTCTCTCTCTCTCTCTCTCTCTCTCTCTCTCTCTTGTTCTTGATTTGGCACGATCTTGATGTACCGTGAGCTTTGTTACTATAGTTGGATCATATGGTGTTTCTCCCTCTCTAGTGATGAATTGAGTTTTACCTTTGAGGTTTCACTATTATCGGATTGAATACTATTATGGATTTGAGAACACTTGATGTATGTTTTGCGTGGGATACCCGTGGTGACAACGGGGTGTTCTATTGATTCACCTGATGTATGTTTTGGCTTTCAACTCACGGATTCCCGAGGTGACATTGGGGTAATCTATGCATATGAGTTGATGCACGTTTTCGTCCTTGTTTCTCTGGTAGGAATCTTGGGGCACTCTTTGAAGTTCTTTGTGTTGGATTGAATATTATGAATCTGAAGTTGTTTGATGCATATCGTATAATTGACCCACAGATACTTGTGGTGACATTGGAGTATCTAGGTGATATTAGGGTTGATTAATGTGTGTCATATGGTGTTATTTTACTACGAACTCTAGGGCTGTTTGTGATACTTATAGGAATATTCAATTGATTGATCGGAAGAATAACTTTGAGGTGGTTTCGTACCCTACAAGCAATTTCATCTTATGTTCCCCGCGATAAGAACTTTGGAGTGACTTTTGTCACATGTCGAGGGATTGCCATATGATCTAATTATGTTATCATTTTCGAGAGAACTTGCACTAGTAAAAGTATGAACCAGTTTTAGCTCACTTTTGTTACTAGTTACCTTGCTGTTTTCAAGCATTGCAATACCGTTTTAGCTCACTTTTGTTACTAGTTACCTAGGCCTTGTTTTCAAGCATTGCAATACCGTTTTAGCTCACTTTTGTTACTAGTTACCTTGCTGTTTTTATAAAGATGCGGGTCATCCCAGAAGTAATGTCTTAAATCATAGAAAAACTTTTTCTTTTGTTGGTATGTGAAGCTAGGTGGTACGAATTTAGCAACGATATAATTAGCATAATCAACATACCATGGAGTAGTACGAGAAGCATTTATGATAGCTAATTGTTCATCAGGAAAGCTATCATCAATAGGCAGTGGGTCATCAAGAACATTTTCTAACCTAGACAAGGTGTCTGCAACGGGGTTCTCAGCTCCCTTTCTATCAATAATATGCAAATCAAATTCTTGTAGCAAAAGAACCCACCTAATGAGTCTAGGTTTAGCATCTTTCTTTTTCATAAGGTATTTAATAGCAGCATGATCAATGTGAACAGTAACTTTGGAATCAACAATATAGGATCTGAACTTATCATAAGCAAACACAACTGCTAAAAATTCTTTTTCAGTAGTAGCATAGTTCGTTTGAGCACTGTCTAGAGTTTTACTAGCATAATGGATAATTTATTTTTTAATCAACTCTTTGTCCTAGAACAACATCAACAACATAATCACTAGCATCACACATAATTTCAAAGGATAGGTTCCAATTAAGCGGTTGAACAATAGGTGCAGAAATTAAGGCTTTCTTAAGGATTTCAAATGCTTTTACACAATCATCGTAAAAAATACAACATCCTTTTGCAAGGGATTAGTAAGAGGCCTATAAATGTTAGAGAAGTATTTAATAAATGTCCTATAGAAACCAGCATGACCAAGGAAACTTCTTATACCTTTGATATCTTTAGGACACAACATTTTCTCAATAAATTCAACTTTAGCTTTATCAACTTCAATACCCGTTTTGAAGATTTTATGCCCCAAGACACTACCTTCATTAACCATAAAGTGGCACTTCTCCCAATTCAAGACAAGATTAGTTTATTCACATCTCTGCAAAACTCGATCAAGGTTGCTTAAGCAATCATCAAAAGAAGTTCCGTAAACGGAAAAATCATCCATGAAAACCTCAACAATCTTTTCACAAAAGTTAGAGAATATAGTAGTCATACATCTTTGAAAGGTAGCAGCTGCATTGCATAAACCAAAAGGCATACATCTATAAGCAAAAGTACCAAAAGGGCATGTAAAAGTAGTTTTTTCTTGATCCTCTTGTGACACAGGTATTTGAGAAAAACCAGAGTATCCATCTAGAAAGCAAAAGTGTGTATGTTTGGATAATCTTTCTAGCATTTGATCAGAAGGGTAAAGGATAATGATCTTTCCTAGTTGCTTTGTTCAATTTTCTAAAATCAATTACCATTCTATAACATGTGACAATTCTTTGTGGAATCAATTCATTTTTATCATTAGGAACAACAGTAATACCACCCTTCTTTGGGACACAATGAATAAGACTTACCCATCTACTATCAGCAATATGATAACTTATACCTGCTTCTAGAAGCTTTAGTATTTCATTTCTTACTACTTCCTTCATCTTAGGGTCCAACCGTCGCTGATGATTACTTTAACTGAGATGTGAGAAAACACAAACTATTACGTTGTCTTCCTTGTCCAATATCAACTCTTTTAGCATGTCATACTTAATGAGTGCTCCCAATCATAAAAGATGTTCAAGATAATATATTTGTATGTGAAAACCTCTCTTTCCTTATTACTTCCTATTAATTGCAACGATGACCAAAACTATGTTTGTCAACTCTCAATAACTTTTATGCCTCATACTTTCTATGTGTGAAGTCATTACTATCCATAAGATCAATATGAACTCTTTTATTCTTTTTTATTCTTTCTACTTTCTCAAGATCATGGCAAGAAATCAAAGACCTTTACTCAACACTAATCTTTATTATAGATAGCTCACAGACTCGATTACAAAAAGAGATCACAAAGCAAAACTCAGAACTAATTGATACTAAAACTTCAATCTACTAGATCAAGATACTACTAAAAGGATCAAACTAAATAAAACAGTAAAGATAGGAGTGTGATGGTGATACGATACCGGGGCACCTCTGTAGGACCTTGAGAAGAGGTGTCTAGAGGGGGGGGGGTGATTAGACACTAAGTACCAAAGTTGCAGTTTTTAAGTTTCCTTAAGTTTAAGTGGAGTTTAGGCACAAGTTTGACATTCACAATACACATCAAGCAAGCATGCAAAGAGTATGTGAGCAGCGGAAAGTAAAGCATGCAACTTGCAAGAATGTAAAGGGAAGGGTTTTGGAGGATTCAAACGCAATTGGAGACACGGATGTTTTTGGCGTGGTTCTGATAGGTGGTGCTATCATACATCCACGTTGATGGAGACTTCAACCCACGAAGGGTAATGGTTGCGCGAGTCCACGGAGGGCTCCACCCACGAAGGGTCCATGAAGAAGCAACCTTGTCTATCCCACCATGGCCGTCGCCCACGAAGGACTTGCCTCACTAGCGGTAGATCTTCATGAAGTAGGCTATCTCCTTGCCCTTACAAACTCCTTGGTTCAACTCCACAATCTTGTCGGAGGCTCCCAAGTGACACCTAGCCAATCTAGGAGACACCACTCTCCAAGAAGTAACAAATGGTGTGTTGATGATGAACTCCTTGCTCTTGTGCTTCAAATGATAGTCTCCCTAACACTCAACTCTCTCTCATAGGTTTTGGATCTGGTGGAAAGAAGATTTGAGTGGAAAGCAACTTGGGAAAGGCTAGAGGTCAAGATTCATATGGTAGGAATGGAATATCTGGGCCTCAACACATGAGTAGGTAGTTCTCTCTCAGAAAATGTATGCTGGAAGTGTAGGTTCAGTCTGATGGCTCTCTCCACGAATGAAGAGGAGGTGGAGGGGTATATATAGCCTCCACACAAAATCTAACCGTTACACACAATCTACCAAACTCGGTGGGACCGAATCGTTAAACTCAGTCAGACCGATTTAGCAAATAATGTGACCGTTAGGTTTTTCGGTGGGACCGAAATGCAACTCGGTGAGACCGATATGGTTAGGGTTAGGGCATAACGTAATCTCGGTAAGACCGATTACACAAACTCGGTGAGACCGATTTTGGTAATGAGCTTTCCAGAGAGTTGGTCAGGCAAACTCGGTTTGACCGATTACACAAACTCGCTGGGACCGATTTTGGTAATGAGTCAACCATGAGGTTTGCATTGTAATCTCGGTAGTACCGATTACTCAAACTCGGTGAGACCGATTTTGGTAATGGACATACACAGAGAGATTACAATCCCATCTCGGTGAGACCCAGATCCCTATCGGTGAGAGCGATTTGCCTAGGGTTTGTGGCAGTGGCTATGACATCTGAACTCGGTGGCGCCGGATAGAAAGAATCGCTGGGGCCGAGTTAGACTTTTGGTTTAGGACATATGTGTGGAAGTGGGAAAGTAGTTGAGGGTTTTGGAGCATATCACTAAGCACTGTGGAGCAAGAAACTCATTAAGCAACACCTCATCCCTTCTTGATAGTATTGGCTTTTCCTATAGACTCAATGTGATCTTGGATCACTAAAATGTAAAATGAAGAGTCTTGATCTTGAAGCTTGAGCCAATCCTTTGTCCTTAGCATCTTGAAGGAGTTCCCACATCCTTTAGTCCATGCCACTCCATTGTTGAACTTATCTGAAACATACTAGATAAAAGTGTTAGTCCAACAAGAGATATGTTGACATTAATTACCAAAACCACCTAGGGAGCACTTGTGCTTTCAATCTCCCCCTTTTTGGTAATTGATGACAACATACATCAAAGCTTTAGATAAAGATATAAAGAATAGCAAGTAAAGCTTTGGAAATACATGTAACAGGCATAGGCTCCCCCTACATGTATGCAATCATGTGAATATGGAATATAGAAGCATGTGAGAGCATAACCATGATAGAGTAGGCAATGTGTTACATGTATCTTGGCCATATGCATCAGAGCAAAGAATATTGAGAATACCTTCATGCCCATGAGTCCTTCTTGCAAACAGTATGTACATCAGCAAGAATTCCTCATACACATGATTGTGATGCATATACTTACCTTGTAGTCTTGAGTTGGCTTAGGATGAAATGAACCTGCGCAAACAAGGTTAGACAACACAGGTACATCTACTAGCCAGAGCAAACAAAAGAAACCACAAGAATACCAAGACTGGGATGACATGTAGAGAGTGAGTACTAAGTACCACATTGGATTAAACATGTCCCCAAGAGTAAAGATATGCAATGAATTTAAATGATTTCTTTCCCTTAGATGTCTTGCTCCCCCTGAATCTAGCATGGGATACTGGGAGAAGATAGGGAATAGAAAATCAGAGCCGAAAGATATGAATGATGATCAGAGCTAATGCATGCTAATGCAAATAAGCACAAAAGATCATATGAACATGTCTCTCCCCTCAAGAAGACATGTGGCATCTCTCCTCTTGAACACCAAGCATCTGGGATCCTTGAGAAATACTTCTACTTAAGTATTCTCTCCCCCTGGAGATCTCTCTCTCCCTTGAGGATGTCTCTCCCCCTTGAGGAGGTGATAAACTCTTTCTCTGATGTGATCTCTCTCTAAATGATAAGCTTTGATGTGATCTCTCTCTCCCCCTTTGACATCAATTTCCAAGAAGGGTTTTCTGGAATCTGTCGAATGGGTTTGGTCCTTGAGACACAGCACAAAGCAATGATAAAAATGTGATGCTTGTAGAGGACAAGATTCATTGAGTGGAGCTGGATCAAAAGAAACATAGAATATGTGGCAAACTGTTTTTCTTGTTGTGAAATCGGTGGCACCGAGTGGTATGCTTCAGTTGTACCAAAAGGATTCGGTTGGACCGAAGACAGCAAATCGGTGAAACCGAGTTCATCCCAGAGTAAACACTTGTCACCTCAGCTCACTAGACTAGTAAGATCTCACAAAGATTTGCAAGGAATTTACTAAAAGATATGCAATGAATTTGAATGCAGAGAATGCAGAGCAAACAGAAAGAAATCTAGAAAGAGTAAACAAATATGCATGAGAAAAATGCACAAACACAGAAAAGAACACAAGAGAGCTTCATCTAGAGATGGTCGGTGACGAAGTCACCTATGTTAGAGTATATTGACTTAGGAGTCAAGTGAGATCACTTGATCATATGTCATACTCATCGTTTAAGCTCAAAATGGGGTTGCCGTTTTTCGTTTAAGCATCTTGATGTATTCACATCTTGTCGAGTTGCTTTAGCTCATGACTTGGAGTAAAGCTTCTCTAAGATGGAATAACATACCTTGGTTGGTGGTGTTGTCCATGTAGTTGAACTTGTGTGGGTTGCTCAAAGTTGATGTAGTTCATCAAGAGTTTGGAGCGCCGCTTGGAATTTGAGTTCATCTACCTACATGGGTTAGTTCTTGCAAGGAAGAGCACTTGTGTATCCAAAAATGACAATCATGAAGCTCAACATAGAATTTGTCAAAGGATATGTTTGAATGGTTTCGTGCTTCCTTGTCTTCAACCACCATAGTGTAGAAACTTGGTGATGTAGAGATTGCTCAAGATGTGAGTAGATTACAATCTCATGGAATTAGATTCAACCAAGTACCTACATGGGTTAGATAATATGCAAGATGCAAATATATCCAAGACATAAGATTTTCATCATAAGAGAAATATCAAGGATTAGTCATAAGCTCATGTCTTGCATGTATCCAATGGAGTTTCTACTCCAAGTTTGAAGCATCAATGATGTTCAATTCTCCTCTTAACCTGCAAAACACTTTCTCATCAAGAGGTTTAATGAATATATCTGCTAATTGCTTTTCGGTGCGAACATGCTTAAGATCAATGTCACCCTTAGCAACATGATCTCGAATGAAATGATGACGAACTTCAATATGCTTAGTTTGAGAATGTTGCACTAGATTATGACCAATTTTGATAGCACTTTCATTGCCACAAAGCAATGGAACATGTCTCACATATATCCCATAATCTTTAGGAGTTTGGGTCATCCAAATTAATTGAGCATAGCATGAACCAACGGCAATATATTCTGCTTCGGCGATGGATAAGGATACCGAGTTTTGTTTCTTGGAGGACCAAGATACAAGAGATCTACCAAGAAATTGACAAGTACCCGAAGTGGACTTTCTATCAACCTTGTCTCCGGCATAGTCCAAGTCGGAATAGCCAACAAGATCGAAAGAGGCCCTCTTAGGATATCAAATGCCAAAATTTGGTGTATGTATTAAGTATCTCACTACCCTTTTCACGGCCTTAAGATGACATTCTTTAGGAGCAGCTTGATATCGTGCACACATGCACACGCTTAGCATGATATCGGGACGTGAAGCACATAGATATAACAATGAACCAATCATAGAGCGATAAACCTTTTGATCAACCGGTTCACTATCTTTGGTCAAGTCAAGATGCCCACTAGTAGGCATGGGTGTAGTCATACCTTTGCATTCTTGCATATTGAACTTCTTGAATAAGTCCTTGGTGTACTTCGTTTGAGAAACAAAGATACCTTCCTTAGTTTGCTTGATTTGCAACCCAAGAAAGAATTTGAGTTCACTCATCATAGACATCTCAAACTTCTCTGACATTAGCTTCCCAAACTTTTCACTAAAATGAGGGTTAGTTGAAACAAATATAATATCATAAACATAGATTTGGCACACAAATAGTTCTCCATTAACCCTTTTAGTAAAAAGTGTGGAATCAATTTTCCCAATTTCAAAGCCTTTTTCAATAAGGAACTTGGTCAAGCATTTATACCATGCTCTAGGAGCTTGTTTAAGACCATAAAGGGCTTTGTGAAGTTTGTAAACATGATTGGGTTTCTTAGGATTTACAAAGCCGGGAGGTTGCTTAACATAAACTTCCTCCTCTATTTCACCATTTAGAAAAGCACTTTTAATGTCCATTTGGTACAAGGTGATATCATGGTGATTAGCTTAGGCAAGTAAGATGCAAATGGACTCAAGTCTAGCAACGAGAGCATAAGTATCACCATAGTCCATACCTTCGACTTGTGTGTAGCCTTGGGCGACGAGACGTGCTTTATTGCAAACTACTTGTCCATCTTCATCTTGCTTGTTGCGAAACACCCATTTGGTACCGATGATGTTGTGGTTGTTGTCGGGCTTCTCAACCAATGTCCAAACTTGGTTCCTCTCAAAGTTGTGTAGCTCTTCATGCATAGCATTTATCCAATCCGGATCTTCCAATGCTTCTTCGACCTTCATAGGTTCAATGCTAGAGATGAAAGAATAGTTTTCACAAAAGTTAGCTAAACGAGTTTTAGAGCGAGTGATTCTCCCAGTTTGAATATCATTGTAGATTTGCTCGACGGGATGATCTTTAGCAATTCTTGATCGAACTCGTGAAAGCTTTTGCTTGGGTCTTCGTTGAACATCTTCTTCATCTTGTTCTTCTTCTTGGCCTTCTTCATTGTTGGCGTTGTCGTTCTCTTGTCGTGGTGGAGAAGGAGGTTGTTGACGTTCATCTTGATGCACTTCCTCATTTTCTTCATCTTGGTGTGTCCCACTTGTGGATGCTTACGTACCAACTCTTGGTTCACCTTGTCGTGAAGTAGAAGCTTCCACTTGGATGGACGAGGTACTCTCCTTCACCTCCGTTGGACGAACCTTGCCAATAGACAAGTCTTGGATTGCTTCCAAAGGATCTTTATCTCCTACATCAATTGGCAATTGCTCTACTTGCGAGCCGTTAGATTCATCAAACTTCACATCTACCATCTCTTCAACCTTTCGGGTGAAATTGTTGTAGACACGGTAAGTGTGAGAGTTTGAGCCATAACCTAGTAGGAAACCTTCATGAGACTTAGGAGCAAATTTAGAACGATGATGCTTACCAAGAATGTAGCACTTTGAGCCGAATACTCGAAAGTATCCAACTTGGGGTTTGTTACCGCTGAGGAGCTCGTATGCCGTCTTGCCGAGTAGCTTGTGAAGATACAAGCGATTTGTTGCATGACAAGCTGTCTCAACCGCTTCTGCCCAAAAGTGCTTCGGCGTCTTGTACTCATCAAGCATCATTCTCGCCATTTCGATGAGCGTCCGGTTCTTCCTCTCAACAACTCCGTTTTGTTGAGGTGTGTACGTAGCCGAGAACTCGTGTGAAATTCCTTCTTCGTCAAGAAAGGTGTCCACATTTGCGTTCTTGAACTCCGTTCCGTTGTCGCTGCGAACCTTCTTGATCTTCACTTCAAATTGATTTTGGGCCTTCCTAGCGAAGTTTTTATAGATCTTTTGGACCTGCGATTTATCATCGAGAAAGAACACCCACGGAAATCTTGAAAAATCATCAACTATAACTAGACCAAAAGAATTTCCACTGAGACTCTTGTAAGAGTTGGGACCAAAAAGATCCATGTGAAGTAGCTCGAGTGGCCTCCTTGTGGTCATGATGTTCTTCACGGGATGCCTTCCTCAAACCTGTTTACCTGCCTGACAAGCGCTGCAAAGTCTATCCTTATCAAATATAACATCGTTAACTCCAAGAATATGATTTCCTTTAATAAGCTTGTCAAGGTTTCGCATACCAGCATGACCTAGTCGTCTATGCCATAACCAACCTTTTGAGGATTTAGCAATGAAGCAAGTTTTAGGTTGAGCCTTTTTAGTGAAATCAACAATGTATAGATCACCTCTACGCACACCGGTAAATACCATTTTATGATTGTGTCGACAAAACACTTGGCAGTCTACTTCAGTAAATAGGACATTGAAACCGAAATCAGCAAGTCTAGATACTGAAAGTAAGTTGTATCCAAGAGATTCAATGAGCATGGCATTTTGTATGGAGCTATCATGTGATATGGCCACCTTACCGAGGCCAACCACCTTACCCTTTGAGTTGTCACCGAAAGTGACATACTTTCGAGGACTATCATTATCAGCAAGCTCACAAAACATGTCTTTATCTCCGGTCATGTGATCGGTACATCCACTATCAAGAACCCATTCCTTTCCTCCTGACATATATCCCCGAAGATTTGCCATAAGACCAAGGTGTCTCATTTCATCATCAAGATCGAAGTCACTATCATCATCCTCATCATAGTATCCATGTTCAACATCGTCATGTGGTGGATCAAATCCTAGAGAGGGTGATTCGTTAGAGTGAGTTTGACAATGATCTTGCTTATGAATTTTTATAGCTTCGGAAATAATATCACTAATAATTCCAACATCTCCTTTGGCACGCATAAGGTTAGTAAGCTCAAATAGACGATCACCAAACATAGGATCACTAGTATTCATCTTACTCAAGGCAATAGACTTATGAAGAATTTCATCAAGATTTTTCAGGGAATAATTTGGAAAGCGTTCCTCAAGAAATTTCCATATAGTGTAGGCACTCTTAAGAGTAGGCAAACATCCAATCAAGTTTCTAGGCAATCCTCTAATGGTAAGTTCGGCAGTTCTAAGATTCCTAATCATGTCAATTGACTCATCATGGGTAGGATGCATAGGATCAACATAAGGTGCACAAAGGCTAGCAATGTACTTGTTCAAATGATATTGATTGAAAATTACAAGCATCTCATTTTTCCACTCATGAAAACACTCTCCATCAAGAATAGGCACTCTATGTCTAAGACTCCCCAAAGTAGACTCATCCATCTTCCTCCAATGGTGATTAAACCAAGGCAATGGAGACCAATGCTCTGATACCACTTGTAGGACCTTGAGAAGAGGTGTCTAGAGGGGGGGTGATTAGACACTAAGTACCAAAGTTGCAGTTTTTAAGTTTCCTTAAGTTTAAGTGGAGTTTAGGCACAAGTTTAACATTCACAATACACATCAAGCAAGCATGCAAAGAGTACGTGAGCAGCGGAAAGTAAAGCATGCAACTTGCAAGAATGTAAAGGGAAGGGTTTTGGAGGATTCAAACGCAATTGGAGACACGGATGTTTTTGGCGTGGTTCCGATAGGTGGTGCTATCGTACATCCACGTTGATGGAGACTTCAACCCACGAAGGGTAACGGTTGCGCGAGTCCACGGAGGGCTCCACCCACGAAGGGTCCACGAAGAAGCAACCTTGTCTATCCCACCATGGCCGTCGCCCATGAAGGACTTGCCTCACTAGTGGTAGATCTTCACGAAGTAGGCGATCTCCTTGCCCTTACAAACTCCTTGGTTCAACTCCACAATCTTGTCGGAGGCTCCCAAGTGACACCTAGCCAATCTAGGAGACACCACTCTCCAAGAAGTAACAAATGGTGCGTTGATGATGAACTCCTTGCTCTTGTGCTTCAAGTGATAGTCTCCCCAACACTCAACTCTCTCTCATAGGTTTTGGATCTGGTGGAAAGAAGATTTGAGTGGAAAGCAACTTGGGAAAGGCTAGAGATCAAGATTCATATGGTAGGAATGGAATATCTTGGCCTCAACACATGAGTAGGTAGTTCTCTCTCAGAAAATGTATGCTGGAAGTGTAGGTTCAGTCTGATGGCTCTCTCCACGAATGAAGAGGAGGTGGAGGGGTATATATAGCCTCCACACAAAATCTAACCGTTACACACAATCTACCAAACTCGGTGGGATCGAATCGTTAAACTCGGTCAGACCGATTTAGCAAATAATGTGACCATTAGGTTTTTCGGTGGGACCGAAATGCAACTTGGGGAGACCGATATGGTTAGGGTTAGGGCATAACGTAATCTCAGTAAGACCGATTAGACAAACTCGGTGAGACCGATTTTGGTAATGAGCTTTCCAGAGAGTTGGTCAAGCAAACTCGGTTTGACCGATTACACAAACTCGCTGGGACCGATTTTGGTAATGAGTCAACCAGGAGATTTGCATTGTAATCTCGGTAGTACCGATTACTCAAACTCGGTGAGACCGATTTTGGTAATGGACATACACAAAGAGATTACAATCCCATCTCGATGAGACCGAGATCCCTATCGGTGAGAGCGATTTGCCTAGGGTTTGTGGCAGTGGCTATGACATCTGAACTCGGTGGCGCCGGATAGAAAGAATCGGTGGGGCAGAGTTAGACTTTTGGTTTAGGACATATGTGTGGAAGTGGGAAAGTAGTTGAGGGTTTTGGAGCATATCACTAAGCACTGTGGAGCAAGAAACTCATTAAGCAACACCTCATCCCTTCTTGATAGTATTGGCTTTTCCTATAGACTCCATGTGATCTTGGATCACTAAAATGTAAAATGAAGAGTCTTGAGCTTGAAGCTTGAGCCAATCCTTTGTCCTTAGCATCTTGAAGGAGTTCCCACATCCTTTAGTCCATGCCACTCTATTGTTAAACTTATCTGAAACATACTAGATAAAAGTGTTAGTCCAACAAGAGATATGTTGAAATTAATTACCAAAACCACCTAGGGAGCACTTGTGCTTTCAACCTCCCCGAAGCTTGGCAGTTGCCAAGGGGAGTGCCCATACCCATGTGATTATGTCGTCGGAGGTGATGGAGGTGGTGATGATGATGGTGGATAATCGCACATCAAGCGTAAAAGCTCCTCCAACTTGCGGATAATTCCCTTAAGTCCGACGATATGATCCTTCAACAAAATATTCTCCTGTGTGAGATACTTATTCTATATGCGATCTAACTCAATCATCTTGAAAGCTTCAATCTCAGTTGGAGTAAAGCGGTTAGGTAAGGGTTGGGGGATGTCTTCTTCTTTCATCGCTGGAGCTTGAACCTCCATGGCCTTCTTGATCTCTTCATCCTTGTTGATCTCTTCCGGTTCTTCTCTTTTCAGCTCTATCTTCAATAGCCAAGCAACCTTGTCTTCATTGTTGAAGGAGGGCGACGTCATGGTGCTCTAGATCTATAACAGAAAAATAGCTCGAAATGAAAACAGAGGATAATTGCATGATACGGTGGTCAAAGCCTTCGGGAGATTATATAATGAATTTTTACCGACCAAAATACGCAACGTGCAAGAAAACGGAGTCCGGGAGGCACATGAGGTGGCCACGAGACAGGGGGCGCACCCAGGAAGGGTGGGCGCGCCCTCCACCCTCGTGGAGGCCTCGTGTCCTTCCCGGATTACTTCTTTCTTCCTAAAATTCTTAAATATTCCAGAACGGATAAAAATTGCCATTAGAATTGTTTTGGAGTCGGTTTACTTATCGTACCACATACCTATTCCTTTTTGGAGTCTGGAACGTTCTGGAAAGTGTCCCTTATGTATTCCTCCGGGGTTACGGTTTCAATAATATTAGTTTCAACATTGATAGGATTACCTGAGATATAATGTTTGATTCTTTGGCCGTTCACCACCCTCGGACTTGTGCCTTCGAAGTTGTTGATTTTTATGGCACTGGAACGATAGACCTCCTCGATAATGTAAGGACCTTCCCATTTAGAGAGAAGTTTTCCTGCAAAAAATCTTAAACGAGAGTTGAATAATAACACATAATCACCTACGTTAAACTCACGCTTTTGTATCCTTTTGTCATGCCAGTGTTTGACTTTTTCTTTCAATAGCTTGGAATTCTCATAGGCTTGGGTTCTCCATTCATCAAGTGAGCTAATATCAAATAAAATCTTCTCACCGGCAAGTTTGAAGTCATAGTTGAGCTCTTTAATAGCCCAATATGCTTTATGTTCAAGTTCAAGAGGTAAGTGACAAGCTTTTCCATAAACCATCTTATACGGAGACATACCCATAGGATTTTTGTATGCAGTTCTATAGGCCCATAATGCATCATCAAGTTTCTTGGACCAATTCTTTCTAGATCTATTGACAGTCTTTTGCAAAATTAATTTGAGCTCTCTATTGCTCAACTCTACTTGACCACTAGACTGCGGGTGATAAGGAGATGCAATTCTATGATTAACATCATACTTAGCAAGCATCTTACGGAAAGCACCATGAATAAAATGTGAACCACCATCAGTCATAAGATATCTAGGGACTCCAAACCTCAGAAAAATAACTTCTTTAAGCATCTTAATAGAGGTGTTATGATCAGCACTACTAGTTGGAATAGCTTCTACCCACTCAGTAACGTAATCAACAATAACTAAAATATGTGTATAACCATTAGAGGCAGGAAAAGGTCCCATATAATCAAAGCCCCAAACATCAAATGGTTCAATAACAAGAGAATAATTCATAGGCATTTCTTGACGTCTACTAATATTACCAATTCTTTGACCTTCATCACAAGATAAAACAAACTTACGAGCATCTTTGAAGAGAGTAGGCCAATAAAAACCATATTGCAATACCTTATGTGCAGTTCTATCTCCAGCGTGGTGTCCTCCATATGATTCAGAGTGACACTTGCGTAGGATCTGTTCCTGTTCATGCTCAGGTACACAACGTCTAATAACACCATCTACTCCTTTATAAAGGTGTGGGTCATCCCAAAAGTAATGTCTTAAATCATAAAAGAACTTCTTCTTTATAAATGTGTGGGTCATCCCAGAAGTAATGTCTTAAATCATAAAAGAACTTCTTCTTTTGCTGGTATGTGAAACTAGGTGGTATAAATTTAGCAACAATGTAATTAGCATAATCAACATACCAAGGAGCAATACGAGAAGCATTAATGACCGCTAATTGTTCATTTGGAAAGCTATCATCAATAGGCAATGGGTCATCAAGAACATTCTCTAACCTAGACAAGTTGTCTGCAACGGGGTTCTCAGCTCCCTTTCTATCAATAATATGCAAATCAAATTCTTGGAGCAAGAGAACCCATCTAATGAGTCTAGGCTTAGCATCTTTCTTTTCCATAAGATATTTTAATAGCAGCATGATCAGTGTGAATAGTAACTTTAGAATCAACAATATAAGGTCTAAACTTATCACAAGCAAACACAACTGCTAAGAATTGTTTTTTAGTAGTAACATAATTTCTCTTGGTAGTATCAAGAGTCTTACTAGCATGCTGGATAACATTCAATTTCTTATCAAATCTTTGCCCTAGAACAACACCTACAGCATAATCACTAGCATCACACATAATTTCAAAGGGTAAATTCCAATCAGGTGGCTGAACAATAGGTGCAGTGATCAAAGCTTTCTTAAGTATTTCAAATGCTTCTACACAATCATCATCAAAAACAAAAGGAATATCTTTTTGCAATAAATTAGTCAGAGGCCTAGAGATTTGGAAAAGTCCTTAATGAACCTCCTATAAAAACCGGCATGACCAAGGAAACTTCTTATACCTTTTATGTCCTTGGGACATGGCATCTTTTCAATAGCATCAACTTTAGCTTTATCAACTTCAATACCTCTCTTGGAGATCTTATGCCCCAAGACAATGCCTTCATTAACCATAAAGTGGCACTTTTCCCAATTCAAGACGAGACTAGTGTCTTCGCATCTCTGCAAAACTCGATCAAGGTTGCTCAAGCAATCATCAAAAGAGGATCCATAAACGGAGAAATCATCAATGAATACCTCACAAATCTTTTCACAAAAGTCAGAGAATATGGCCATCATGCATCTTTGAAAGGTAGAAGGTGCATTACATAAACCAAAAGGCATACGTCTATAAGCAAAAGTACCGAAAGGGCAAGTAAAAGTAGTTTTTGATTGATCCTTCGTTGACACAGGTATTAGAGAGAAACCAGAATAACCATCTAGAAAGCAGAAATGTGTGTGTTTGGATAGTATTTCTAGCATTTGATCGATAAAAGGTAAAGGGTAATGATCTTTCTTAGTAGCTTTATTTAATTTACAGAAATCGATTACCATCCTATAACCTGTAATAATTCTTTGCGGGATCAATTCATCTTTATCATTAGGAACGATAGTAATACCTCCCTTTTTAGGAACACAATGGACATGGCTTACCCAATCACTATCAGCAACGACATAAATTATACCTGCCTCAAGGAACTTTAGTATCTCCTTTCTTACCACTTCTTTCATCTTAGGATTCAATCGTTGTTGAGGATCTCTAACTGGTTTGGCATCGTCCTCCAAATTAAATTTGTGTTGGCATAACGTGGGACTAATGCCCTTGAGATCATCCAGAGTATATCCAATAGCAGCACGGTGCTTCCTCAGAGTTTTCAATAATATTTCTTCTTCTTGCTCTGAAAGGTTAGCACTAATAATAATAGGATATATTTTCTTTTCATCAAGATAAGCATACTTAAGATTATCAGGTAATGGTTTGAGTTCAAACACGGGATCACCCTTGGGTGGAGGGGGATCCCCTAGAATTTCAACGGGTAGGTTGTGTTTCAGAATAGGTTCCTGTTGAAGGAACACTTCATCTATTTCCCTTCTTTCCTTCATAAAATATCATTTTCATGGTCTAGCAAATATTGTTCTAACGAATCAGTAGGAGGCACGGCAATAGAAGCAAGACCAATAATCTCATCCTTACTAGGTGATTCTCTATCACGAGGTTGTCTATGAAACTTAGGAAAGTTAAACTCATGAGACACATCCTCTAAGCCAATTGTAATAGTATCCTTTTCACAATCAATCCTAGCATTAACAGTATTCAAGAAGGGTCTACCAAAAAGAATGGGACAAAAATCATCTTGTGGGGAACTAAGAACAAGAAAATCAGCAGGATATTTAACCTTCCCACACAAGACTTGAACATCTCTAACAATCCCAATTGGTGAAATAGTATCTCTATTGGCAAGCTTGATAGTAACATCAATACCTTCCAATTCAACGGGTGCAATATCATGCATAATTTCTTTATATAAGTCATAAGGTATTGCACTAGCACTAGCACCCATATCACATAAGCCATGATAACAATGATCTCCTATTTTAGCAGAAATAATAGGCATGCCTACAACAGGTCTATGTATCTTAGCATCTGTTCTAACAATATTAGCAGTCTCACCACATAAATAAATAACATGCCCATCTAAATCATCACCCAAGAGATATTTAACCATAGCAATACTAGGTTCAACTTTGATTTGCTCAGGAGGTGTATAAGTCCTAGTATTACTCTTACGAACAACAATCGAAGTTTTAGCATGATCCTTTATCCTAATAGGAAAAGGAGGTTTCTCAACATAAGTAGTAGGAACAATAGGATCACTATAAGTGACAGTCTTTTCTTCAACTGTAATAGGTGCAACTACTTTTACTTCAATGGGAGGATTATATTTAAACCACTTCTCCTTAGGGAGATCAATGTGAGTAGCATGAGTAGCAAAAGATTCACAGAAAGAAGGTACTATCTTAGAGTCAAGTCCATATTTAGCGCTAAATCCACGAAAAGCATTGGTATCCATAAAAGATTTAACACAATCAAACTTAGGTGTCATACCTGACTCCTTACCATCGTCGGAACCCCAATATTCAGAGTTGCGCTTAATTCTTTCCAATAAGTCCCATTTGAATTCAATAGTCTTCATCATATAAGAACCAGCACAGGAAGTATCGAGCATGTTGCGATCATTGGGAGAAAGCCGAGCATAAAATTTTTGAATAATCATTTCTCTGGAGAGCTCATGATTGGGGCATGAATATAACATTGACTTAAGCCTCCCCAAGCTTGAGCGATGCTTTCTCCTTCGCGAGGCCAGAAATTATATATGTAATTACGATCACGATGAACAAGATGCATAGGATAGAACTTCTGGTGAAATTCCAACTTCAATCGTTTATAATTCCAGGATCCCGTATCATCACATAGCCTATACCATGTCAATGCATCTCCCTTCAAAGATAAAGGGAAGACCTTCCTTTTGACAACATCATCGGGAATACCTGCAAGCTTAAATAATCCACAAACTTCATCCACAAAGATAAGGTGTAAATTGGGATGCAATGTTCCATCTCCCGCAAAGGGATTAGCTAGCAGTTTCTCTATCATACCCGAAGGAATCTCAAAGTAAATATTTTCAGTAGGTTCAGTAAGTTGAGGAGAAAATCTTTGCTCTTCTGGTCGGGGTGAAGATACCCCGAACAAGCCCCTCAAAGGATTAGTTTCCATAGTAACAAGTGACAGAAAATTTCAGCACACTATATAAATGTTTCCTTACCAAGTTCCACTCACCAAAGGCGCTTCACTCCCCGGCAACAGCGCCAGAAAAGAGTCTTGATGACCCACAATTATAGGGGATCTATCGTAGTCCTTTCGATAAGTAAGAGTGTCGAACCAAACGAGGAGCAGAAGGAAATGACAAGCGGTTTTCAGTAAGGTTTTCTCTGCAAGCATTGAAATTGTAAGTAACAGATAGTTTTGTGATAAGATAAATTGTAACGAGTAACAAGCAATGAAAGTAAATAAAGTGCAGAAAGGTGGACCAATCCTTTTTGTAGCAAAGGACAAGCCTGGACCATTTCTTATAATGAGAAAAGAGCTCCCGAGGACACATGGGAATTATCGTCAAGCTAGATTTCATCACGCTCATATGATTCGCGTTTGGTACTTTGATAATTTGATATGTGGGTGGACCGGTGCTTGGGTACTGCCCTTACTTGGACAAGCATCCCACTTATGATTAATCCCTATTGCAAGCATCCTCAACTACAAAAGAAGTATTAAGGTAAACCTAACCATAGCATTAAACATATGGATCCAAATCAACCCCTTACGAAGCAACGCATAAACTAGGGTCTAAGATTCTGTCACTCTAGCAACCCATCATCTACTTATTACTTCCCAATGCCTTCCTCTAGGCCCAAATAATGGTGAAGTGTCATGTAGTCGACGTTCACATAACACCACTAGAGGAAAGACAACATACATCTCATCAAAATATCGAACGAATACCAAATTCACATGACTACTGATAGCAAGACTTCACCCATGTCCTCAGGAACAAACGTAACTACTCACAAAGCATATTCATGTTCATAATCAGAGGGGTAATAATATGCATTAAGGATCTGAACATACGATCTTCCACCAAGTAAACCAATTAGCATCAACTACAAGGAGTAATCAACACCACTAGCAACCCACAGGTACCAATTTGTGGTTTTGGTACAAGATTGGATACAAGAGATGAACTAGGGTTTTGAGAGGAGATGGTGCTGGTGAAAGTGTTGATGGAGATTGACCCCCTCCCAATGAGAGGATTGTTGGTGATGACGATGGTGATGATTTCCCCCTCCCGGAGGGAAGTTTCCCCGGTAGAATAGCTCTGCCGGAGCTCTAGATTGGTTCCGCCAAGGTTCCGCCTCGTGGCAGCAGAGTTTCGTCCCGTAAGCTTGCCTCTGATTTTTTCCAGGGTGAAAGCCTTCATATAGCAGAAGATGGGCACCGGAGGGCCACCAGGGGGCCCAGGAGACAGGGGCGCGCCTAGTAGGGGTGGGCGCGCCCCTCACCCTCCTGGCCAGGGTGTGGGCCCCCTCTTGTGTTTTCTTCGCTCAATAATTCTAATTAATTCCAAAACTGACTTCCTTGGAGTTTTGGGATTTTTGGAGCTGTGCAGAATAGGTTTCCAATATTTGCTCCTTTTCCAGCCAGAATTCCAGCTGCCGGCATTCCCCCTCTTCATGGTAAACCTTGTAATATAAGAGAGAATAGCCATAAGTATTGAGATATAATGTGCAATAGCAGCCCATAATGCAATAAATATTGATATAAAAGCATGATGCAAAATGGACGTATCAGCCGGCAGCTGGGATTCTGGGCTGGAAAAGGAGCAAATATTGGAGACCTATTCTCCACAACTCCAAAAGTCCTGAAACTCCACGAAAGTCATTTTTGGAATTAATGATAAGTATTCACAGAAGAAATACCTGAGGGGGCCTGATACGTCTCCAACGTATCTACTTTTCCAAACACTTTTGCCCTTGTTTTGGACTCTAACTTGCATGATTTGAATGAAACTAACCCGGACTGACACTGTTTTCAGCAGAACTGCCATGATGTTGTTTTATGTGTAGAAAACAAAAGTTCTCAGAATGTCCTGAAAATCCACAGAGGCACTTTTTGGAAAATATAAAAAATACTGGCGAAAGAATCAAGACCTGGGGGCCCACACACCCTATCCACAAGGGGGGGGGGGGGCGTGCCCTCCCCCTGGGCGCGCCCCCTGTCTCGTGGGCCCCCTGAGGCTCCACCGACCTCAACTCCAACTCCATATATTCCGTCTCGCAGAGAAAAAAATCAGAGAGAAAGTTTCATCGCGTTTTACGATACGGAGCCGCCGCCAAGCCCTAATCTCTCTCGGGAGGGCTGATCTGGAGTCCGTTCGAGGCTCCGGAGAGGGGGCTTTGTCGCCGTCGTCATCATCAACCATCCTCCATCACTAATTTCATGATGCTCACCGCCGTGCGTGAGTAATTCCATCGTAGGCTTGCTGGACGGTGATGGGTTGGATAAGATTTACCATGTAATCTAGTTAGTTTTGTTAGGGTTTGATCCCTAGTATCCACTATGTTCTGAGATTGATGTTGCTATGTGTAAGTGCATCTAGTGCCACCCCTAGTTGGTTTTGGAGTATTGACGACAAAGTTGGTTGAGGGACTAATGCGTTTGTGAGAATTGCAGGATAACGCAGGTAGTGTCCCTCATTGATTCAGTTTACCTACCGGAGATGACCCCTAAAAATGTATGAAGACATTGAAGACAATGCTGGTATGTGAAGATATTCATATTAAAGACTATGACATGAGAAGACATTGAGTGAAGATTATGGAGCGCGAAGACTGTGTGATTTCGTTGTTTCCTTTTCTTCTTTATTGAGTCATAGGAACCACCGTACTGTTAAGTGGGGTCCAAGTGAATTAAGTCAGAATGACTGAAGTGATGCTCAACCCAAATCCTATGTCTTCGAGCGAAGACAATGAGAGCAAATCTTATCCAGAGCTGGATAAGTCAGCTTTGCTTGTAGCCCAAGTAAAGTTGTCGTGTGTGTTTGAAATCTGACCGTTGGAACACGTGTCAGTTCCTTAGTGACCCAGGGTCATTTCGGACATATCAGGTCGGGTTGCCCAGTGGCTATAAATAGCCCACCCCCTACACCATCAATTGGTGGCTGCTCAGATTTAGTTCACGACTTTTGGCGTTTGAGAGCAACCCACCTCGAAGCCTTTGAGAGAGAGAAATCCTTGCGAGGACCAAGCCCAAACACCCAGAGCCAAAGAGTGTTAGGCATCACTGAAGTCTTTCTGTCTATGTGACCTGAAGACTTATTACACTTGAGGACTGTGAATCCTCCAGCCGGTTAGGCGTCGCGTTCTGAGCATCCAAGAGTCATTGTGGATTGCCGGTGAACGAAGTCTGTGAAGGTTCAGAAGTCTACCTTGAAGACTTACCGGAGTGATTGGGCGAGGACTGGGTGTCCTTAGCTCAAGGGGAGTAAGGTGAAGACACGGTCTTCTGAGTTAAATCTCAGCCTCCCTAACCAGACGTACAGTTGTCACAGCAACTGGAACTGGTCCAACAAATCTTGTGTCTTCAACGAGCGACTGGTTCTATCCTTTCCCATCCTTTATGTTGAGTTTGTCTTCGTGAAGTCATTGCCTATCTATCGTGCCTGTTTGACTTCATTGCTTGACTACTATCGTTGATTGGCTTCATACTATCTTCCGTCCTGATCCTTACTACTTAGCTGCTATTAGTCCTGTGCTTTCACATCATTGCATACTTGACTATGGTTTGCTCACAGTAGTTTATCTTCCGCTGCATATCAATTAGGGCATTTCGATTGTTTGTCTTTGAAACTTCCAAGTTTTGAAGACTTTCATAAAAATCGCCTATTCACCCCCCCTCTAGTCGATACTAGCACTTTCAATTGGTATCAGAGCAAGGTACTCCCTTGTTTTGTGTGATTCGGTTTAACCACCTAGAGTTTTAGCTATGTCGACTGCAGGGATAATCAAAGTCTCCGCTGCTTGCCCCGTGTTCGATGGAACTGAATATCCCTACTGGAAGAATAAGATGCGTATGCATCTTGAAGCCATTGATGTCGACCTCTGGTATGTCGTCAAGAACGGCGTTCCTAAAACTGGTGAAGGTGTCACCCCTACTGATGTCAAGAAGTTCATTCAACTGGACTCTACTGCAAAGAACATCATCTGTGGTCATCTGACCAAAGGACAGTATGGCCGTGTGAGTGCTCTGGAAACGTCGAAGCTAGTCTGGGACTGGCTATCCAAGGTCAACGAAGGCGTCTCAACCCAGAGAGATCAAAGGATCAGTGTTCTTCGCAACCTCTTCAACCGCTTCAAAAGAAGCGACAATGAAAATGTCCAGCTCATGTTCGATCGCCTCACTGACATCACAAATGAGCTTCAAGCTCTTGGCGCAACTGAGATTACCAAGCATGAAATCATCAAGACACTACTGAGATCACTTGACAGCCCTTTGACACCCTTGCCCTCATGATACAGGAATGTCCTGACTTCAAGACACTCGATCCATCTGATATACTTGAGAGGCTCAACACACATGAGTTCCAGCTTTCTGAGAAAAGAGATATCTATGGTCCCAACTATGGTCGTGCTCGCGCTTTGAAGGCAAAAGTTGTCTCCTGATCTGAAGAAGAATCTGATTGCAGCTTTGATGATCCTGAAGACATTGGAAAGGAACTTGCTATGCTTGTGAAGAAGTTCCAGAAGTTTACTAAGAAGAAAGGCTTCAGAAAGTCTTCACGATCCAGCTCAAGAAATGATGAAGCCTCCACTCATGACCACAAGAAGAGAACATGTCACAGGTGCAAGAAACCCGGTCACTATATCTCTGAGTGTCCATAGTGGGACAATGAGAAGAAGAAGAAGAAGGGCAAGGAATATGATTCTGATGACAAGAAGAAGAAGAAATCTTCAAAGTCTTCTTCCAAGTCCTCATCAAGGTCTTCATCTCATAAGAAGAGTTCATCTGGCAAGGCTCGTGCATTTGTTGGCAAGGAAATGGATTTAGAGGAGGAGTCTGCCTCTGAGGAGGCGGAGGTGGAGTCTGGAGAGGAGTCCGACCCTGGTGTTGCAAGTCTGGCTCTAGCCACAGCATATGTTGCCAAGTCCATCTTCAACACTGAAGACAATGACTTCCACACCAATGCTGAAGCTAATGACGAAGACGATCCTACTCCCACCTACTGCTTCATGGCACGTGGTGCCAAGGTAAAATCACGTGATGCTTACTTTCAAACATCAAGTGAAGATGACTCTGATTGTGAATCCAAACCTAGCTACAAAACACTTGCTAAAATTGCAACTGAACAATAAAAGGCTATGGAACATACTCAAAAACTGTTAGACAAAAGCGATGACCTGTTGGACGCGGAAATGACCCGTTCACAGTCCTTAGTTGAAGATATAAAAAAATCTTCATGCTAAGTACCAAGAACTTGAAAGTCGTCATGAAACGCTCTCATCTACTTATGAAAGGCTCTCCTATGATTATCTTCAAAGGAAGCAAGAGCTTGAGAAATTGAGAGCGGCTCATGAAGATCTTCAAAAAGTGAATGAGTCACTTCGCGCTCAACAGATCAATCCCGCTCAGGATGGATTTGAACCACCATGTCTAAAATGCATTGAGCGTGATAACACTACATCTGTTGCTGAATGTTCCACTGCTGCTACTGTTTCATTGTCTTCACCTACTGATGTGGCTACTAACCCCTTTGCAGAGGATACCACTACTATTGCTGATGAAAATGCTAGGTTGAAGACATTGCTTGAAACAGGGATGTATAAAAGTCTGAAAGGGCATCAAACACTTTGCGATGTCCTCAAAAAGCAGATTCTGAACCGAAACCCTAGGAAAGAGGGTGTTGGGTTCGAGAGGAAAATGAATGTTGATGGCTCGTACTGGATGCCTGAGAAGTACCCCAAAACCACATGGGTTGCTGCAAAGGAACCTTCAGTAGATCCATCCACTTTATCTGGCTTTACCTGTGCTAATCCTATTATCATTGATGAATCCTTTGATGCAAATTATAAGCTGTTCAAGAATCAGAATGGTGAAGTGTTTGCTAGGTATATTGGTACTAACTGCAGGAATGGACCACCTATGAAGAAGATCTGGGTACCTAAGCAGTACATTGAGAATCTTCCTGTGAATGTCGTCATGACACCACCGAGGAAGACGACAAACCCCAGACCTATAGCTTCATATGGCCCAAAGGCTTCATACAGATACAGGACTCACCAAAGTCACCCTAACGCCAGTGTTTTGCAGGGAAATCATGCTCAGACTTATGAATATGAGCGTGTGTCTTCGAACTGCTATGTTCATAGAACTAAGAACTTTTCTGCTTATTCATATGAGTATCATTCATCTCCTGCAAGGCTATTTGCTAGGGCTCCAAAGCCAAAATTCTTAGATGCTGCACTTAGACTCATTGCTTCTAAGCCACCCCTGAAAATGTGGGTGGTGAAGAAGAACTAACTTTCTTTTGCAGAGAAAGGTCTCCAGCCTGCAGTCAATGGCGTCCGATGCTATTGCCGGGGACCTAAAAACACATTGAGGACGCATGATAAAATGTCTTACTATATACTTCACATCTGAATCGCGTACCAGCCATACTATGTGTCCTAACTTTGATCTAAGCTGTGACAATCCTTGTATGTGTCAAACGCCTATGCTTCACAACACTCTTTGTGAAGCCTATCCTCCTAACTTCACTGTAGGGCATGTCACTAAAAGCTTCAGAATGCATTATGGACAGTGGATGCACAAATCATATGACTGGTGATCAAAGTCTTCTCATGGACTCAACCTTACGTCCATCCGACAAGAGTCACATCACATTTGCTGACACTGGTAAAAGCAAGGTATTGGGTCTAGGTAGAGTTGCAATCTCAAAGGATTAACACATGGATAAAGTGATTGAGGGAGTCCTGGACTAGGGGGTGTCCGGATAGCCGGACTATCATCATCGGCCGGACTCCAAGACTATGAAGATACAAGATTGAAGACTTCGTCCCGTGTCCGTATGGGACTTTCCTTGGCGTGGAAGGCAAGCTTGGCGATACGGATATGTAGATCTCCTACCATTGTAATCGACTCTGTGTAACCCTAGCCCTCTCCGGTGTCTATAACCGGAGGGTTTTAGTCCATAGGACGAACAACCATTACAACAATCATACCATAGGCTAGCTTCTAGGGTTTAACCTCCTTGATCTCGTGGTAGATCCACTCTTGTACTACCCATATCATCAATATCAATCAAGAAGGAGTAGGGTTTTACCTCCATCGAGAGGGCCCGAACCTGGGTAAAAACATCGTGTCCCCTGTCTCCTGTTACCATCCGCCTAGACGCACAGTTCGGGACCCCCTACCCGAGATCCGCCGGTTTTGACACCGACATTGGTGCTTTCATTGAGAGTTCCTCTGTGTTGTCACCGATAGGCTTGATGGCTTCTTCAATCAACAACGACGCAGTCCAGGGTGAGACTTTTCTCCCCGGACAGATCTTCGTGTTCGGCGGCTTTGCACTGCGGGCTAATTCGCTTGGCCATCTGGAGCAGATCGAAAGCTACACCCCTGGCCATCAGGTCAGATTTGGAAGCTTAAACTTCATAGCTGACATCCGCAGAGACTTGATCTTCGATGGATTCGAGCCACAGTCGAGCGCGCCGCACTGTCACGATGGGCATGATTTAGCTCTGCCGCCGGACAGTGCCTTGGAGGCCGCACATGAGTCCGCTTCGACCCCTAGTCCGGAGCCGACCGCGTAGATCGAGGACAGGTGGCTGGACACCGCCTTGGGAGCTACAATCTCTACGGCGATGGAGCCGAATACTGACCTTGTCCCTTATAAAGCTCGTGGCTCCGAGGTGCCGGACTCCTTGCCGGACTCCGAACCTCCTGCGTCCCTACCAATCGAATCCGATTGGGCGCCGATCATGGAGTTCACCGCCGCTGACATCTTTCAGCAGTTACCCTTTGGCGACATCCTAAATTCGCTAAAGCATCTCTCGTTATCAGGAGAGCCCTGGCCGGATTGCGGTCAGGACGGTTGGGATGCGAATGACGAAGAAATTCAAAACCCACCCACCACCCACTTTGTAGCCACTGTCGATGATCTAACCGACATCCTAAACTACGACTCCAAAGAAATTGACGGTATGGACGACGATGCCGTAGACGACCAAGAACCAGCGCCTACGGGGCACTGGAAAACCACCTCGTCATACGACATATACATGGTGGACACCCCAAAGGATGGGGACCGCGAAGAAGCAGCGGAGGCAGATTCCTCTAAGAAACAACCCAAGCGCCGACGTCAGCGGCGCCGCTCTAAATCCCGCCACAGCAAGAATGGAGATTCCGGCACCGGAGATAATAACACCCCAGAGAGTGCCGAAGACAACCCCCACCAGCAAGATTCAGCACAGGAAGACGGAGAAGCCAGCCCTCAAGGGAGAGCGGCAGGCGAGGAGATAGAGGATGACAATTACATGCCTCCCTCCGGAGATGAGGCAAGCCTCAACGACAACGAATTTGTCGTGCCCGAGGATCCCGTCAAACAAGAGCATTTTAAACGCAGGCTAATGGCCACGGCGAACAACCTAAAGTAGAAGCAGCAACAACTTCGAGCTGATCAAGACCTGCTGGCCAACAGATGGACCGAGGTCCTCGCGGCCGAAGAGTATGAACTCGAACGCCCCTCCAAAATCTACCCAAAACGCAAGTTGCTCCCCCGATTAGAGGAGGAGGCATATAAACCTTCATCACCAGCGCACAATACGGCAGACCGACCACCTCGTGGCCGCGATAGAGAGGCATCCAGGCCCTCCGCCAGAACCGTACCCCGGCACCGCTCGAAAAGCGCGAAGCCACAGGGGAATGCGCCGGACTTGCGGGATATATTGGAGGATAAGGCAAGATAATCAAGATCTATCTATGGATCACGTGGGCGCCCCACGACCCACGACGACTACCGTCGCACCGGATACAGCAACTCCGGCCGGGCCGAACACAGCAGACAAAGTTCTCTCGAGCTACGTCGTGATATTGCCCAGTATAGAGGCGCCGCACACCCATTATGCTTCACAGATGAAGTAATGGATCATCAAATCCTCGAAGGGTTTAAACCCGTAAACATTGAGTCCTACGATGGCACAACAGACCCCGCGGTTTGGATCGAAGATTATCTCCTTCACATCCATATGGCCCGCGGCGACGATCTCCACGCCATCAAGTATCTCCCACTCAAGCTTAAAGGACCAGCTCGGCATTGGCTTAACAGCTTGCCCGCAGAGTCAATTGGGTGTTGGGAGGACCTGGAAGCCGCATTCCTCGACAACTTCTAGGGCACATATGTGTGACCACCAGACGCCGATGACCTAAGCCACATAATTCAGCAGCCAGACGAATCGGCCAGACAGTTCTGGACACGGTTCTTAACAAACAAAAATCAAATCATCGACTGTCCGGATGCAGAGGCCCTCGCAGCCTTCAAACAAAACATCCGCGACGAGTGGCTGGCCCGGCACCTAGGACAGGAAAAGCCGAAATCCATGGCAGCCCTCACATCACTCATGACCCGCTTCTGTGCGGGAGAGGACAGCTGGCTAGCTCGCAGTAACAACCAAAGCAAAAATTCTAGCAGTCCGGACAACAAGGACCACAATGGCAGGTCACGTCGCAACAAAAACAAAAGCCGCGTTAACGGCGATATCACTGAGGATACGGCAGTCAACGCCGGATTCAGAGGCTCTAAACCCGGTCAGCGGAAAAAGCCATTCAAAAGAACTACTCCGGGTCCGTCCAATTTGGACCGAATACTCGACCGCTCTTGCCAGATACATGGCACCCCCGAAAAGCCAGCTAATCACACCAACAGAGATTGTTGGGTATTCAAGCAGGCGGGCAAGTTAATTGCCGAAAACAATGACAAGGGGCTGCATAGCGATGACGAGGAAGAGACCCGGCCGCCGAACAGTAGAGGACAGAAGGGTTTTCCCCCACAAGTGCGGACGGTGAACATGATATACGCAACCCACATACCCAAGAGGGAGCGGAAGCGTGCACTTAGGGACGTATATGCGATGGAGCCAGTCGCCCCGAAGTTCAATCCATGGTCCTCTTGCCCGATGACTTTCGATCGAAGGGACCACCCTACCAGTATCCGCCATGGTGGATTCGCCGCATTGGTTTTAGACCCAATCGTCGATGGATTTCACCTCACTAGAGTCCTGATGGACGGTGGCAGCAGCCTGAACCTGCTTTATCAGGATACAGTGTGCAAGATGGGCATAGACCCCTCAAGGATTAAACCTGCAAAGACGACCTTCAAAGGCGTCATACCAGGTGTTGAGGCCAATTGTACAGGCTCAGTCACACTGGAAGTGTTCTTTGGATCCCCGGATAATTTCCGAAGCGAGGAGTTAATCTTCAACATAGTCCCGTTCCGCAGTGGCTATCACGCTCTGGTCGGACGAACCGCGTTTGCAAAGTTCAACGCGGTGCTGCATTATGCATACCTCAAGCTCAAGATGCCAGGCCCTCGTGGAGTCATCACGGTCAACGGAAACACTGAACGCTCCCTCCGAATGGAGGAGCACACAGCGGCTCTCGCGACAGAAGTACAGAGCAGCCTCTTAAGGAAATTTTCGAGTCCGGCCGTTAAACGACCGGACATGGCCAAACGCGCCCAGAGTAACACACATCAAGACCACCTGGCACGTTCCGAGCACGCATAGCAATGCGGCCCCAACCCCAGCCCTCGCATGATTGCAAGACTAGCCCTTCGCGTACATCATTACGCTCTGGAGATACCATGGGCATAGGGGGAGGGGCATGACCACGACAGGCCCAGAGTGCGGCTCAACCACACCAGGGGCTCCCAAGTGTGTCACCTTTTTTTTCTTTTTTATTTTTTTCCACAGGACTCCGTTCATCAGGGGCCCTGTCCAGCAGTAGATCTGCCGAACTCACGATGCAACAGCCAGGGAGGGACAATGGCTACGACGAACACTCAGGTGGTCTCCATTATGAGCATTAAATCTGTTTAATACACCATTCCGCAGCCTACCCCTGGAGGGGGACATGTCCAATAGTCCAAACCCTTTCTTACCACACTATTTGTATCGTTCTGCACTCATAGCAGAATTCCTTGAATAAACAATGCATCACCTTTTGCTTACAATTGCATTCCTTTTTTTACATATACGTTCATTTATGACATCCTGCATCCGTACACTTTGGTACGGCCGAATACACCAGGGGCTTATGTTCCCCGCATTATGGTGTGATAAGTCCGAACACTTTCACAAGTGCGGCACCCCGAACTTATAGAATTATATGCATCGGCTCCGAATCATGTCTTGGGTCAATAGTTGGGTTTGCCCGGCTCCCATGTTTTGGTACCTTACGTTCCGTTCTATCGGCTAAGGTAGCACTGGGAGAACCACTGCGATTGCGCCCCGGTTGAGCTGGGCGAGCGCCTCAGTGGAGAAAGCTAAAACTGATTTTCATGATAAGGCGAGAGCTGGTCGCTGTTCGAGAGGTCTTTTCGAGTCCCTAAAGACTTATGCCGCTTAGAGCGAGGAACCGGCTTCGTCCGGCCCAGGCGTGGATAGCGCCCCGAACTCGGTCTTCCGAATACTAGGGGCTTCGCCGAAATTTAAAATTATAGAATTCTATGGCTAAGTGAGAGTGTTCAAGCATTGTAAGTCCGGTTGCCTTGTTCGTTGTGTTGAGTGCCTCCCTAGATGGACCCAAAAATGGGAACAAGAGCGCTCGAGTTTATCCCGAACACCCCAGCACTCGTGGCATGGGGGCTGAAGCCGACGACTTGCCATCTCTCAGATTTGATAAACGGCCGCACAGAAGGTAACATTTTAAATAAATAAGCGTTGCTTAGCGCATATGAACAAAGTTTTCAGCGCACAGGATAACACATTGCGAGTCTACTCAAATATTACATTTTTTGGGCACTCATCCGCAATCTTGCGGGCACCCTTCAGGACACTCTTATAATACATTTCGGGCGTACGATACTCGTTGCCCGCCGGCGGCGCGTCTGTCAGAAGCCTCTCAGCATCCAGCCTGCCCCAGTGCACGTTTGCGCGGGCAAGGGCCCGACGGGCACCTTAAATGCAGGCGGAGCGCTTGACGACTTCCACCCAAGGGCACGCATCCACCAGCCGCCGCACGAGGCCGAAGTAGCTCCCAGGCATGGCCTCCTCAGGCCACAGCCGGACTATGAGGCCCTTCATGGCCTGCTCGGCTACCTTGTGGTGCTCGACCAGCTGCTTCAGCTGGTCGCTAGGGGGCACAGGATGTCCGGCCTCAGCATACTGAGACCAGAAGACCTTCTCCGTTGAGCTTCCCTCCTCGGCCCGGTAGAATGCGGCGGCATCGGACACGCTGCGAGGCAGATCTGAAAACGCTCCCGGAGAGCTCCGAATTCGGGTAAGTAACAAGTAATTCACATCCACATGCTTGCTTTGCATGAAAAATGCCTTACCCGCTGCTATTTTCTTCACAGCCTCAATCTCTTGGAGGGCCTTATGGGCCTCGGCCTTAGCGGCTTTGGCACTCTCAAGAGCCGAGGCAAGCTCGGACTCTCGAGTCTTCGAGTCGTGCTCCAAACTCTCATGCTTTTCCATGAGAGCCTGGAGCTCTTGCCGCACCTCCGCCACCCGCGCCTCCTGCTTCTCTCGCTCTGCTCGTTCCGCGGCCGCATTGCGTTCGGCCGCGGACACGACCTCCTTCAGGGTCGCCACCTCGTTCGTGGCCCCTACAGTGCCCAAGTTATCCTTATTATTTCTATTGCAACCAAAATCCTTTTCTGTAAGGTACAAATTTAATACGGTGTTACTCACCTTCTTTGTCCTTGAGCTGCTTCTTGGCAAGGCCGAGCTCGTTCTCAGTCCGCTCGAGGTCCCGCTTCAAAGCACCGACCTCCGCAGTCAATGCGGCAGAGGTCAGCAGCGCAGCCTGCAATCCCATATTGACATAATTTTTAGAACTCCTGTGTATATCTTTTTAGATCCTCAGTCCGGCTTTTCCTTCCGAACACCGAACCGAGCATCAGGGGCTACTATCTATGTGGTATTACATTACATACTTTAAAACTTCTTACCTCAAAGCCTGTTAGAAGGCTGCTGCAGGCTTCGGTCAGCCCGCTCTTGGCGAGCTGAACCTTCTGAATCACCGCACTCATGATAGTGCGGTGTTCTTCCTCGATGGAAGCGCCGTTGAGCGCCTCCAACAAGTTATCCGGTGCCTCTGGTTGGACAGAGGCCGCCGGTGTCACGGTCTTGCCCTTCTTGCGAAGGGGCCGCCTGCCGGACTCCGGAACCATTGCGGGTTCCGGTGCGGAGTCCGACACGAAGTCCAGGAGGTTGCCCTGTGGCACCTCCGGAGCCTCCCCCTCCTAGCGGGTCTCTTCTTGGGATCCCACCTCGGCGTCCTCAGCACCACGAGGGGTGGAGGCAGTCGGAATGGAATCCACATCCGACGGAGCCAAGGACGCGCTCGAAGAAGCGGGAAAATCATCCTCGACCGGACTACAGGATGTATGCGGCATTAGAAGGACACTATGTGGCACAAAAGAGAAATTATGAATCATTCAGGAATCCGGATACCTACGATCTTGCCGGGGGCTTGGCCCTTGAGGGCCACCCCTCGTCGCCGTTGTCGGCGTTGGCGGAGCTGTCCGGAGGAAGGGTCCTTCCCCTCTTGGACCCTTCGGCCTCCCCCGTTGGGGAAGCCTTCCTCTTCCGCTCTCCCCCCTCCTGGGGAGAGTCCTCTTTCTCCTCCTAGTCTTCGGGGGAGGAGTCCGCCTCGGAGCCATCGGACGATGAGTCCGATACCACTTGGCGCCGGGAAGGGGAGCCGGACAGTCTACCTGTCCAGACGTCCTCTGCCAGTCCTGTTAAAGGCATTGGGAGTTTTTAGATCCCACATAGAGTCAAACTATGAAAGAAATAAGTGTCCCATAGAGGATGGCAAAGCTTACCTCGCCGGCCGGGCGCTTGGTGCTGAATTCGTGGTCTTCCGTTGCGGATGCGGGGGCTTCTCCGCCCTTGAACAGCACCCTCCAGGCAGCTTCGTACGTTGTGTCGAAGAGCCCGCTCAGGGTCCGGTGCTGTGCCGGATCGAACTCCCACAAATTGAAGGCCCGTTGCTGGCAGGGGAGAATCCGGCGGACGAGCATGACCTAGATCACATTGACAAGCTTAAGCTTCTTGTTCACCAGGGTCTGGAGACAGGACTGGAGTCCTGTCAGCTCCTCCGAACTGCCCCATAGCAAGCCATTCTCTTTCCAGGAGGTGAGCTGCATGGGGATACCAGATCTGAACTCGGGGGCCGCTGCCCATTTAGGGTCACGCGGCTCGGTGATGTAGAACCACCCCGATTGCCACCCCTTGACGGACTCCATGAAGGCCCCCTCAGGCCAGGTGACGTTGGGAATTTTGCCCACCATGGCGCCTCCACACTCCGCTTGGATGCCCTTCACTACCTTCGGCTTGACGTTGAAGGTCTTTAGCCACTAGCCGAAGTTGGGCCGGATGTAGAGGAAGGCCTCGCACACGACGATAAACGCCGAGATGTTGAGGATGAAGTTTGGCGCCAGATCGTGGAAGTCCAGGCCGTAGTAGTACATGAGCCCCCGGACGAAGGGATGAAGTGGGCAGCCCAGTCCGCGGAGGAAGTGGGGAAGGAATACGCCCCTCTCATGGGGCCTGGGGGTGGGGATGAGCTGCCCCTCGTCGGGCAGCCGGTGCGCGATGTCGCCGGAGAGGTATCCGGCGCCGCACAACTTCTCGATGTGCCCCTCCGTAACGGAGGAGGCCATCCACTTGCCTCCCGCTCCGGACATGGCTGGAGAAGGTTGAGACGAGATGTGCGGACTTGGGCGCTGGAGCTCGAGTGCGCGGAGATGGATAAGCAAAGGAGGAAGAAGGCGTAGGTAAAAAGGTGGATCCTTGTCCCCTTATATATGGGCGGACGAAGACTATGCGTCCCCACCGGCCTGGTAAAACTCTCTTATCTCCCAAGCGCCACCATCAATGGCGCGGTTGGGTTACCCACGCCCGTATTGAAGGGAATCCTGGAATAAGGGGAACACGATCTCTGCTTCGACAAGACGTGCCAAGGAAACCGCTTCACTAAACGCGCTGAGGTGGTATAGTAAAAAACGATTCAAGTAAAGGCTTGGTGGTGGTGTGACATCATGCCACAAAATACGTCAGCAGATTGGACTTGTGTACATATTATTCTCTCTATGATGGAATGTGGAATTTATTTTGCAGAGCCGGACACTATCCTGGTGTTCACAATCCTCTATGAATTATTCGGAGGAGGAACCCGCCTTGCAATGCCGAACAATATGCGCACCAGACTCATCGTCATTGAAGCCTGGTTCAGGGGCTACTGAGGGATTCCTGGACTAGGGGGTGTCCAGATAGCCGGACTATCATCATCGGCCGGACTCCAAGACTATGAAGATACAAGATTGAAGACTTCGTCCCGTGTCCGGATGGGACTTTCCTTGGCGTGGAAGGCAAGCTTGGTGATACGGATATGTAGATCTCCTACCATTGTAACCGGCTCTGTGTAACCCTAGCCCTCTCCGGTGTCTATATAAACCGGAGGGTTTTAGTCCATAGGACAGACAACCATTACAACTATCATACCATAGGCTAGCTTCTAGGGCCTCCTTGATCTTGTGGTAGATCCACTCTTGTACTACCCATATCATCAATATCAATCAAGCAGGAGTAGGGTTTTACCTCCATCGAGAGGGCCCGAACCTGGGTAAAAACATCGTGTCCCTTGTCTCCTGTTACCATCCGCCTAGACGCACAGTTCGGGACCCCCTACCCGAGATCCGCCGGTTTTGACACCGATAGTGATGCTTGTTGAATCCCTTGGTTTCAACTTAATGTTTGTCTCAATGCTTTGTGACTTAAACATGATTGTGCTATTCGGAAAATATCGTTGCCTTGTACTAATGGAATCTGACAAGTCTCTAGTCTTTGAAGGGTATCGGAAAGATGATCTATACATGGCACATCTCTCAGCAGGTCCACAGCTTGCCGTATGTCTTCTCACAAAAGCTTCAGAATGCTGGCTCTGGCATCGAAGGCTGGGGCATGCTGGCATGACGAACTTATACTCACTTGTCAAGAAGAAGCATGTCATAGGCATCGAGGATGTCAAGTTCAAGAAGGATCATTTGTGTGGTGCCTGCGAAGCTGGAAAGATGACTAGGGCAAAGCACCCCTCGAAGACAATCATAACAACATCTCAACCCTTCGAGCTGTTACACATGGACTTATTTGGACCTACTCACTACTCCACCCTCACAACAACTGCTTGTGTCTATGGCTTTGTCATTGTTGATGACTACTCAAGATACACATGGGTGCATATAATTCTCTACAAAATTGAAGTACAAGATGTCTTCAGACGCTTCGCCAATCGAGCAATGAACAATTATGGCGTGAAGATCAAGCATATCAGAAGTGACAATGGCACTGAATTCAAGAACATCGGACTTGATCTCTATCTGGATACAATGGGAATCACTCATGAGTTCTCTGCTCCGTACACACCTCAGCAAAATGGCATCGTTGAGCGCAAAAACAGAACCCTCATTGAGATGGCTCGAACAATGCTAGATGAATACAAGACACAAAGAAAGTTCTGGCCTGAAGCCATTGATACAGCATGTCACATCATCAACCGTGTGTACATCCATAAGCTTCTGAACCAAACATCCTATGAGCTCCTTACTGTCAAGAAGCCAAATGTCAGTTACTTCAGAGTATTTGGAGCTAGGTGCTGGATCAAGGATCCCCATCACAAGTCAAAATTTGTACCTCAGGCTCACGAAGGCTTCATGCTTGGCTATGGAAAGGACTCGCACTCCTACAGAGTCTTCAACCTCTATCTCTACAAAATCGTCGAAACTATGGATGTGAGATTTGATGAAACAAATGGTTCACAGAGAGAGATCCTACCAAGTACACTAGATGAAGCTCCGCCAAGCGAATCAATCAAGCTGATGGGAACTAGTGAAATCATGCCCTCTGAAGCACAACCAGAAGAGGAACTTATCATTTCTGCACCTAACCAACCTGAAGACAATGCTCAGACCGAAGACAATCCTCCCAATGATGACAATGATCAGCAAGAGCAAAATCTTCGTCCAGTTCATCCTCGAGTTGCAAATGAAGTTCAAATTGAGAAGATAATTGATAGCATCAATGAACCTGTTCCACTTACTCGCTCAAGAGCAACACAGCTAGCAAACTTCTGTGGGCACTTTTCGTTTGTATCAATATCAGAACCCAAGAAAGTTGCTGAAGCCTTTATGGAACCTGAATGGATTCAAACTATGCAAGAAGAACTTCATCAGTTCAAGCTGAACAATGTTTGGGAACTTGTCAAGCGACCTGACCCTCGCAAGCATAACATTATTGGAACAAAATGGATATATCGAAACAACCAAGATGAGCATGGTCAAGTCGTAAGAAACAAAGCACGCCTTTTGGCTCAAGGATATAGTCAAGTAGAAGGAATTGACTTCGATGAAACATTTGCTCCTGTTGCTAGGCTTGAAGCTATTCGCATACTGCTAGCCTACGCTAATCATCACAACATCTTGCTATATCAAATGGATGTGAAGAGTGCATTTCTCAATGGCAAGATTGAAGAAGAAGTATATGTAGCTCAACCACCTGGTTTTGAAGATCCAAAGCATCCTGATATGGTGTACAAGCTAAACAAAGCACTGTATGGCCTCAAACAAGCACCCCGCGCTTGGTATGATACGATCAAAGACTTATTAAAGAGCAAAGGCTTCAAACCTGGATCCCTCGATCCTACACTTTTCACGAAGACATATGATGGCGAACTGTTTGTGTGCCAAATATATGTGGATGACATTATCTTCGGCTGCACCAATCAGAAGTACAGTGATGTGTTTGGATACATGATGCAAGAGCAATATCAGATGTCCATGATGGGTGAGCTGAAATTCTTCCTTGGTCTTCAAATTCGTCAGCAAAGAAATGGCATCTTCATATCTCAAGAAAAATACTTCAACGATTGTCTGAAGAAGTTTGGAATGGAAGACTGCAAAGGTTATACGACGCCAATGCCAGCCAAACACCATCTTGGTCCCGACGACAATGGTAAAGAGTTCGATCAAAAGGTATACCGCTCCATGATTGGTTCTTTACTTTATCTATGTGCATCTAGGACAGATATTATGCTTAGTGTTTGCATGTGTGCTCGATTCCAAGCGGCACCAAAGGAATCGCATCACTTAGCTATGAAGCGAATTCTTCGATATTTGGCTTACACCCCAACACTCGGATTATGGCATCCAAAGGGCTCAAAATTTGATTTGGTTGGATTCTCGGATGCTGATTATGCTGGTGACAAGGTGGATCGCAAGTCTACATCAGGCACATGTCACTTTCTGGGTCGATCACTTGTATGTTGGTCTTCAAAGAAGCAGAACTGTGTATCACTCTCAACTGCTGAATCTGAATACATTGCTGCTGGATCCTGTTGTGCTCAGCTTCTATGGATGAAGCAAACTCTCAAGGACTATGGCATCAACCTGAAACAAGTGCCTCTCTTCTGCACAACGAAAGTGCCATCAAGATAGCCAACAATCCAGTCCAGCAGTCGAAGACAAAGCACATTGAAATTCATCATCACTTTCTCAGAGGTCATGTCATGAAGAAAGATATCGACATCATTCACGTCAACACTGAAGAGCAACTAGCAGATATCTTCACAAAGCCCTTGGATGAGAAAAGGTTTTGCAAGTTATGGTGTGAGCTAAATATCTTGGAATCCTCAAATGTCCTATGATCTGGCACACATCCTAACACTTATGCATATTGATGACTTAGATGTGCAACACGCAAAGTAATGTATATCTTCAATCAATGAAGACTTACACTCTGAGTGTGAACACATTAACGTGGAATATGACTTCGGAGCGCCACGATAATTGTGCGCCGTGTCTGGGTCTAATACTTCCTATACGGTGGGTAACGCCACCATCAAATTTCTTTGTTTGAAGTGTTTCAATCATGGTGTTATTTTTGCAATGACTTCGCATTTGGTTTGTCTTCAGTTTCAATTTATCTTCATGATTTGATTGCTTTCTGATATATATATATGTTAGTGTTCTGTCCTCTACAGCATTCACTTATAGCTATGTTTTCCTATTTTGAATCTTTTGAACTAAGTGAATGTGATTGGACCCTAATCTCTCTATGCTTCCTATCTCAAACTCTATCTGTCCAAATCATATGCATTCTATTGAAACTGTCGAATGTCTTCTCTGCGTCCTAGTCAGCAGAAGGCACAGAGACAAACATTAAGTCAATTTTAAATAACTCATCTTTATTGTTGAAATCCGGAGAAGCCGGAACAACCATCCGACATGCCTGGCGGGCGTGGGAACGTGGGACAATTCTGAGTATGTTGCATGCTTGCCACGTGCCCCTCAGATGTGAACCGCCAGGGGCACCAGCGTAATTGCGCTGTGCGACACACCTACTTATAAATACTTGTCCCCTGCGGTAAAGAAATCCTTCTTCCACCTCTCCACCTCGTCAAAACCCTAGCGCCACCGCTAGCTCTCGACGATGCCGGCGACGAAGTGCTTAGCTGCCGCGACTTCTCTGACGCCGTCCTCACGCCGGCCGCGGACATCGTCCTCTCCGCCGTTGCCGTAGGTGTCCTCCGTCGCCAAGTTAGGGCAAGGTGGATTGAACTGCTCGGTCTCCTGTTCATCCATCTAGCAGTTCTTCGTGTGGTAAATATAACTCTATTTTTACTGCCTTTTTGATCTTCATAGATTCATCCTATCTACCAAAAGTGGTTTCTGCCTACACAATGTTAGATCTATTCTGTCTGCATCTCATACTGCCTAGTCTATTCACTTGAATTTCATGTCTAGTTTGATTCCTCACTTGTACTTATTAACGGATTCGTACAAATCTGGAACCAACTCACATCACATAAGTGAATGTCTTCGCATCATGAGGTCAATGTCTTCAAACTGATTTATCTTCAAAATCTTCTGAGAATGCATATGACCTCTTCCCCTTCCCTCGCATCTCTAATGCTGTCACAGGTACATGTCCGTGGGAGAATCCCTTGGTTCTCATAGTCTGCATTCGTTTGCAAAATACTTACAACATCACATTAATTCTCCCGAAGCCAGTTCCTGTTTGACCAGCAAGCGTAAGTCTTTGAAGCCTTTGAACGTATTGAAGCCATTTATTTTGAAGTTCATGGCTATAGAAAAGTCAGTAAGGAAGGGTGGCAGACAGCGTCGAGGGGGTACATCAAAAGATCTGCCTGATGACCTAGCAGAGCTCTACAAGACAGATCCTGAAGAGAATTATCATCAGCGCAAGACACGAATCCTATGGATTCGACGCTATTGGGATGAAGAATGGTTCAAGTACAAGTTCGTGACCAAGGAATATGCAGAGAAGAATGCTATCAAAAGTCCTTGGGGTGATATTCCCTATCGAGGCCTTCAACCCAAGAACAGAGCTGAAGCTATTACATAGGGTTTCTATCCCTACATGGTCCGAGGATCTCAGCCTGCAAATGCCGACCCATCATCATTACTCTGGTGTCATGACGATACTCTCTTCAAGCAAAATTTCCAGCATGCAAAGGCTTCGGCCAAGGAAAAGAAGAAGTCATTGGGATTAGACTTCAACCCTGGTCCCTCTGCTTCCCGTGCTGATGGCTCACGTGATGCTGATCCCAATATCATCGGCCCCTTCTCCAACCTTGATGGCCTCATTACTTACATCTTGGTCCAAGGTGCTAGAGTAGATCATTCTGACAATGATGCTGACACTGATGAAGCCTCAGCTCCTCCTCCGAAGCCGCAGAAGCTAAAGAAGCCTAAGGCTTCAAGATCAACTGCACCACCAAAAGCTTCACGTGCGAAGCCACTGGCCACTGCCCCTCCTGAAGACAGTGTCCAGTCAGAGTATCAATCACGCATCTCCAAGAGGACGGAGAAGAAAAAGCAAATTGTCAGGCATACTGATCAAACATTGCCTCCTGCTGCCATTCTGCATGAAGAACCCATCGATCTGTCCAGCGATGAAGATCTTGCAGATGATGCCCTTGAGCAACTGATCAAGAGCAAGGAAGAAGCAGAGATCTTCAACAACTTGCCTCTCTTTGATGTGGCAATCATCCATAACTTCATTGATGAGTGGTTCGACACCCCAAATCTCAGCTTTGAAGATCTGCAGCTTCCCGTTGGCCTCAGCGTCACCTTCAATGGCGCCATTGCTTCTGAGCTAGCTCTCGCTCAGCGCATCGTTGAGCTGAAGAACAAGATTGACTATGAAAAGGCTCAGTTCAAGAAGCATGTGGCGAAGCGCAGTGTACAAGATGTCAGAAACTTCAAGGTCATGCTGCATGAGCTTAAAGAAGCTTTTCTTAAGAAGCGTGAAGAAGCTCAGGGCTCTCGTGAGCGCATGAAGAGTTTGGCTGACAAGTGTGTGCTTGCCTACAATGAGGCTGAGAAGCGCAAGTCTCTTGGACGTCCTGGCATTGACCCCAGGATGGCTGCAAAGAAGAAGAAGCCATCAACCGCTCCACCTGCGCCTTCAAGTCAAGAAGCACCTCGCATTATCTTCCCAAGCAGCATGACTGGCTCGAAGCCAAAGGTCCTGTCAACCGCTTCAGAACAGAAGAAGACGAGGGCTGCTGAGGCTGAAGCCAGAAAAAGGAAGAATCATGAAGCCTCTGATGCAGCTCCCTCCAAGAAGAAGCACAAAACCAAGAAGACTAGGGCTGCTCCCACAGAGCCCTTAGTTGTTGAACCCATTTCAGTGGTTCGCCCTGCGTCTGAACATCAAGAAAGACGGATGATAGTTCATGAGCCTGCTTCCACAGAGGCTCATGAAGCTGAAGATATTCCAGCAGCTGAACCCACCGCTGCTGAAGACATTGGTCAAGACGACAATGTTGAAGATGATGAAGTTCTTCCTCAGATCGAACACAACGTGGTATCATCGCCTGTTCTCACGAACAGCGAACTCATCAGCATTGGTCGTCCTTTGACGCCAATTGCTCAGGATGCATCGTGGGCTGATCACCCACAGCAACAAGACTCCCCAAGTACTCCCCAACAACAACAACAAACTACACCACCCATGCAAGAAGAAGATGAAGACTTTGAGGCCCAGCCAACTCCATCTCCAAAGGCGTTGCCAGCATTTCGCAGGCTTCGCAAAGGACAAAGGCCTCAAGTCCCTCTTTCGAGCGTTCCAGAAGGAGAAGTGCAACACCAACCTGTTGCACGTCAAGTATTTTCTGAACCCACTCCAACTGTGAATGTCTCCGTGTCTGAAGCCCAAGCTGCTGAAGACAATCCGGCTGCATCAGCCGATGAAAGACAAGAAGACGTACGAGTTCCTACTCCCCCCAATACTGAAGAAGCTGTTCCTGATGTGAACGTGCCAGTGCCCGACCCTCCAGCTCGTCAAGTGGAGGTTGAAAATGTTGAAGCTGCCACCACCAACGCCAATGAAGCCAATGACATAGTCATGGCTGAAGCCAATGTGGAGCTTGCACCAACTAGTGTGCCTGAAGCCAATGAGGCCACTATTCCTGAAGCACCTGTTGTGCAGCCTGAAGCCTCAGCTGTTGCCACTGCTCCTATTCCTCCACCAAGGCCCCATACAATTGAGCAAGCATACAGTCATGGTCAGCTAACCACTGTCCGATGGCCCGTTATGGTACCACCGCCTACTACCTCTGGACCTCAATTTGATTATCATGTTGGGCATAGGCCTCAGGTCCATAAGCCAAAGCCAAGACTGCTAAGGTTCCCAGGCACTGCTAATTCTATAGGGTCCTTCAATGCCAATGGCTTCAAAAGCCACAAAACCTTCTTTGACAGCGCCAAGAACCCCTACTCAAAGCCAAGAATATCATCTGATCATTTCTGGAGCTATCAGCAGAGAAGCTATTACTCCTGCGTTCTGTATGATCAAGGGCGCATTTTCCCTCATATGCGCCTCGACACTGAAGCCATTGCTGGACTGCCGTGCTTAGAAGAAGTACTTGACTGCTTTCGTGATGCTGGTCTGCTCAACTTTGTGACAGACAAGGAACACTGGAATGAAGAACTTTTGCTTCAATTCTATGCTACCCTCCACATTCGTGGCTACAACAAAGATATCAAGACATGGGTTCTCGAGTGGATGAACGGAAATGTTCATCATGAAGCCAAAGCTCTGGATATCATTGAGCTTACAGGCGTACCCACTCCCGGAGAGCTATATGAACCTGATTGTCAACTACACCGCAATGCACTGGAGAGCATCTTCCACAAGCCAGAACCCAACATGAGCTAGATGTTGAGCATGATGAAGCCTTTGCCATCTGACGCTGAATATCCAAATAGAGTTCTTTGTTGATGACCTTGAGTATCTGCCTCGCACAATATATCATATCATCAGGCGAACTCTATGGCCTATCAAAGGACACTCATCAGTGGCCAAGCTTGAAGGAGCCATGAAGACTTTGGTCTTTTACATCCTCAATGGCATCAGCATCAATTCCCAAGAATTCTTCATCAGGCAACTTGCTGCGTCTGGATCTGACCTTTTTGGTCTGAAGTTTTATGCTCCATGGGTCATGCGCCTCATCAAGCGACACTCCTCTGTCAACTATCAGCCCTCTGCTCGCAATCATCTGATCTTTTTACCAGAGGTTGATATGTCAGTTGAAGCCATATACTCTGACCCAGCCAAGAAGCCTCTTTGTCTTCAGAATGTCGAGCACCAAAGCTTCACTCAACCCATCGAAGGCGTCCAAGCAGTAACACGTATCTATCCAATGGCTGGAAATACTCGTCTACCTCATCGTGTGCATACTGAAGCCACTGAAAGCACCATTTCCCAAAGGCCTCAGAAGCGCTCTCGCGTTCTCAATGACCGAGAACTTCTTGTGGCCCTTCATCAGAAACAAGATAAGCATCACTATTGGCTCAAGAGACAGATGCAAAGCCTCTTGGTGGACGTCAATCGCATTCGAAATCTTGCCACCAAGAATGCATTTGTTGCTCACGAGACTTGTCGACGATCATGGAAGAGTTTGACGCTGCTCAGTGCTGAAGCCGATGTTCAAGATGATGGCTTCACTGAAAGATTCAAGTTTGACTCCACTCCTCCACGGACTGCAGTCCTACGTCGAACTCCATCCCTTGAAGACTCTGACTATTCTTCCTCCGCGGCAACTATGAATGCCAGAGTGATCGATGATAAAGATGATGCTACTTCACCGCCTCCTACCTCTGCACGCATCAACACTGCACCAAGTACGTCTGCACCGCCAAACAATAACGACAACCCTGCTTCTTCACCTACTCATGAGGACGAGTAGATGCTCTATGTCTTCAAACCTTTTTGGTCATTACTGACAAAAGGGGGAGAAGCATATGAGTTTGATAGTCTTCAAGCGGGTTCATATGGGCGGTTGCTTTATATTTTGCCTCGTGTTTACAACTCTCGCTTTTGAAACATTTGGTTCTTTGAGTTGTAACACTTAAACTTGATGGTCGTCTGCTACTTATTTGCTTTACTGTGATGCGATGATAAATTCTGCATGTGCGATGATAACTTCCGCACTTAGATCATTCTACAGACGTCCATTTTTCATTATGCATGTCATTCTACTTGCTATATCAGTCCATGCATGATGAATTATCTTCATAAGTTGAAGTGGATCTCCACAAGTACAACCTGCCATGTGCATTTGCATTCCAAAAGCAAATTACTTATATGCACATCTTCAGGGGGAGCCCTTGCTACTAATGAAGACAATACCCTATCCTTTACAATTTCACATACTTTATCCCCGTTGAAAACTTCAACCAGTTTGTCATTAATCACCAAAAAGGGGGAGATTGTAAGTGCATCTAGTGCCACCCCTAGTTGGTTTTGGAGTATTGACGACAAAGTTGGTTGAGGGACTAATGCGTTTGTGAGAATTGCAGGATAACGCAGGTAGTGTCCATCATTGATTCGGTTTACCTACCGGAGATGACCCCTAAAAATGTATGAAGTCATTGAAGACAATGGTGGTATGTGAAGATATTCATATTAAAGACTATGACATGAGAAGACATTGAGTGAAGATTATGGAGCGCGAAGACTGTGTGATTTCGTTGTTTCCTTTTCTTCTTTGTTGAGTCATAGGAACCACCGTACTGTTAAGTGGGGTCCAAGTGAACTAAGTCAGAATGACTGAAGTGATGCTCAACCCAAATCCTATGTCTTCGAGCGAAGACAATGAGAGCAAATCTTATCCAGAGATGGATAAGTCAGCTTTGCTTGTAGCCCAAGTAAAGTTGCCGTGTGTGTTTGAAATCTGACCATTGGAACACGTGTCAGTTCCTTAGTGACCCAGGGTCATTTCGGACATATCAGGTCGGGTTTCCCAGTGGCTATAAATAGCCCACCCCCTACACCATAAATTGGTGGCTGCTCAGAGTTAGTGCACGGCTTTTGTCGTTTGAGAGCAACCCACTTCGAAGCCTTTGAGAGAGAGAAATCCTTGCGAGGACCAAGCCCAAACACCCAGAGCCAAAGAGTGTTAGGCATCACTGAAGTCTTTCTGTCTGTGTGACCTGAAGACTTATTACACTTGAGGACTGTGAATCCTCCAGTAGGTTAGGCGTCGCGTTCTGAGCATCCAAGAGTCATTGTGGATTGTCGGTGAACGAAGTCTGTGAAGGTTCGGAAGTCTACCTTGAAGACTTACCAGAGTGATTGGGCGAGGACTGGGTGTCCTTAGCTCAAGGGGAATAAGGTGAAGACATGGTCTTCTGAGTTAAATCTCAGCCTCCCTAACCAGACGTACAGTTGTCACAGCAACTGGAACTGGTCCAACAAATCCTGTGTCTTCAACGAGCGACTGGTTCTATCCTTTTCCATCCTTTATGTTGAGTTTGTCTTCGTGAAGTCATTGCCTATTTGTCGTACCTGTTTGACTTCATTGCTTGACTACTATCGTTGATTGGCTTCATACTATCTTCCATCCTGATCCTTACTACTTAGCTGCTATTAGTCCTGTGCTTTCACATCATTGCATACTTGACTATGGTTTGCTCACAGTAGTTTATCTTCCGCTGCATATCAATTAGGGCATTTCGATTGTTTGTCTTCAAAACTTCCAAGTTTTGAAGACTTCCATAAAAATCGCCTATTCACCCCCCTCTAGTCGATACTAGCACTTTCACTATGACTTTGCTATGCTTAATGCTTGTCACTAGGGCCCAAGTGCCATGATTTCAGATCTGAACCTATTATATTTTCATGAATATATGTGTGTTCTTGATCCTATCTTGCAAGTCTATAGTCGCCTATTATGTGTTATGATCCGACAACCCCGAAGTGAGAATAATCGGGATACTTCTCAGTGATGACTGTAGTTTGAGGAGTTCATGTATTCACTATGTGCTAATGCTTTGTTCCGGTTTTCTATTAAAATGAGGCCTTAATATCCCTTAGTTTCCGCTAGGACCCCGCTGCCACGGGAGGGTAGGGCAAAAGATGTCATGCAAGTTCTTTTCCATAAGCACGTATGACTATTTACGGAATACATGCCTACATTACATTGATGAATTGGAGCTAGTTTTGTGTCACCCTATGTTATAGCTATTACATGAGGAATCGGACCCGACATAATTATCCATCACTCATCCATTGCCTACGAGCTTTTCACATATTGTTCTTCGCTTATTTACATTTCCTTTGCTATTGCTACAATCACTACAAAACCCAAAAATATTACTTTTGCTACCGTTACCTTTATTATCATACTACTTTGCTACTAAATACTTTGCTACAAATACTAAGTTATCCAGGTGTGGTTCAATTGACAACTCAACTGCTAATACTCAAGAATATTCTTTGGCTCCCCTTGTGTCGAATCAATAAATTTGGGTTGAATACTCTACCCTCGAAAGTTGTTGTGATCCCCTACACTTGTGGGTTATCAAGACTAATTTCCGGCGCCATTGCCGGGGAGCATAGCTCTATTCTATGAGTCACTTGGGATTTATATATGTTGATCACTATGAGGAACTTGAAAGATGAAAGAACCAAGATTTTGCCCTCAACTACGAGGGGAGGTAAGGAACTGCCATCTAGCTCTGCACTAGATTCTCCTTCTGTTATTAGTATGCTTGCGACACCTAAACCTGCTACTGCTATGAATTCTAATATGTCACATGTTATTGATGATGCCACTTCTACTATGCATGATAGTTATGATGAAACTACTTCTGTGCATGATACTACTTTGCCATTAGGTGAATTTCTTGATGAACAACTTGCTAGGACTATAGAGAATGAAATTATTGACGATGCTATTATTGATGATAATGATGATGAAAGTTCTCCCAATGATTATGAATTACCTGTTGTTCCTGAGGGTTATGTTATGGAAGAGGAAGCTGCTAGAGCTATCTTTGCTTGTAAAGATAGATATGATCTTAAAACGTTATTAGCGAAATGGAAGCAGCAATCTCTTAATGCTAGAATGAAACCCGATCCTGCTTTTGCTACTTCACCTATCTGTGTTACTGATAAGGATTATGAATTCTCTGTTGATCCTGAGATTATTACTTTAGTTGAATCTGATCCTTTTTATGGCCTTGAATCTGAAACTGTTGTGGCACATCTTACCAAGTTGAATGATATAGCCACCCTGTTTACTCATGATGATAAATCTCGCTATTATTATATCCTTAAGATATTTCCGTTCTCGTTAAAAGGTGATGCTAAGACTTGGTATAATTCTCTTACTCCTGGTTGTGTGCGTAGTCCCCAGGATATGATTTATTACTTCTCTGCTAAATATTTCCCAGCTCATAAGAAACAAGCTGCCTTGCAGGAAATATATAATTTTCTGCAAATCAAAGAAGAGAGTCTCCCACAAGCTTGGGGGAGGCTTCTCTGCTTACTTAATGGTTTTCCTAATCATCCTCTTAAGAAAAATGAAATACTTGATATCTTTTATAATGGACTAACCGATGCTTCCAAGGATTACTTGGATAGTTGTGCTGGTTGTGTTTTCAGGGAAAGAACAGTCGACGAAGCTGAATTACTATTGAATAATATGTTGACTAATGAAAATAATTTGACTCTTCCTGAGCCAATTCCTGAGGCAATTCCTGAACCAATTGAGCCAGCTCCTGAGCCTATTCCTAAACCCACTCCGAAGAAGAGAGGTGTTTTATTTCTCAGCCTGAAGATATGCAAGAGGCAAAGAAATCAATGAAAGAAAAAGGTATTAAAGCTGAAGATGTTAAGAATTTACCACCTATTGAAGAAATACATGGTCTTAATATACCGCCTGTTGAAGAATCACATTGTCTTGATAACCCGACACAGGTAGTAAAGGTAAATTCTCTCTGTAGATATGATAAAGTTGAAATCCCCTCTACTAAATTTCATAGCCCGTGCTTAGATGAATTTGATGACTTTATGGCTAGACAAGAAAGTTTTAATGCTTATGTTGGTAGAGTGTTAAAGAATAATTCTTTCGAGATAGGACGCGTGAGCGATAATATGGCTAGAGTTAAAGGTGAGCTCAAACTCATTAGCAAATATGCTTCTATGGTCGCTAATCAAGCTGAGCAAGTACTTAAAGCTCAAAATGATTTGCTTGATGAATTAAATAATAAACATGACTTTGCTGTTAGAGTGGCTACTAGAAATGGTAGAATGACTCAGGAACCCTTGTATCCTGAAGGCCACCCTAAGAGAATCGAGCAAGATTCTCAGAGAAATAATTTAGAGGCACCTAGTTCTTCTAAAAAGAAGAAAAAGAAAAATGATAGGACTTTTCATGATTCTAGTGAACCTACTGTAGACACACCTGAGAATCCCAATGATATTTCTATTTCTGATGCTGAAACACAATCAGGTGATGAACATGAACCTAGTGATAATGTCAATGATAACGTTCATGTTTTTGCTCAACCTAGCAAAAACAATGAAGTAGAGATTGAACCTGCTGTTGATCTTGATAACCCACAATCAAAGAATCAACGTTATGATAAGAGAGATTTTGTTCCTAGGAAGCACGGTAGAGAAAGAGAACCATGGGTTCAGAAACCCATGCCCTTTCCTCCTAAACCATCCAAGACAAAGGATGATGAGGATTTTGAGTGCTTTGCTGAAATGATTAGACCTATCTTCTTACGTATGCGCTTAACTGATATGCTCAAAGTAAATCCTTATGCTAAATATATGAAGGATATCATTACAAATAAAAGAAAGATACCGGAAGCTGAAATTTCCACCATGCTTGCTAGTATTACCGTGGGAGAATCCAGGGACATAGCACAAGCTACCATAGGGAGCATTCATTTTCCTGATATACATTATTTTGCTCTCTTCATTGGTAGATGCATTAACGGTAAAGACGAAGCATCTCATATGTGTGTCCCTGATCTTTGTGTCCTCAAGAGTGCTGTGTTAGGTTATAAAGGTTATAACTTGGGGGCAATAGTTGCACGTAGGTTGCAGAATAATGGTAGAGCTGGAGATTTATTTGGAGGAATTTATGCAACCCGTGTGGCTAATTATCTTGGTATAGCCCCACGAGAGGGAGATATGATGTTACCTCCTGCTTATTTAGATTATGACGCTATGGTCAATCATCATTTTCTTAGAAGGAATGAACAATTCCTCCAATATCGACTAATCTATGACAGATGCAACGTCGTCCATGTTACTCGTCCTGCTCCTCGCCTTTTTGATTACCAGGCAAAAGGGAGATATGTTGTTACCAGGGAGGAAGCATCTGAACACGAGGGGAGAGCAGAGGCAGCTCGCCAACATGCCGCTGCTCAGGAGGCGGTTGCTGCTGCATCTCAGTACGACCCCAACTACAACTACGGATATCAGCCAGGTGGTCCTTGGTATTAGACCAACTTAGGCCAAAAGCCTAAGCTTGGGGGAGTACGTATTTCTCACCGACTTTACATTCATGCGCACACACTATTCTAGTCGTCAGTGCTCATACTCTTTCATTGTATTATCCATGCTAGTTTAAATTCCTTTTTCTCACTTTCTTCTTGTGTGTAAAAAATCAGTTAGTTTAATTTCCATGCTTGTAGTAGAAATTAAAATGAAAACCCAAAAAGATTTCTCGTTCTTCTTTAACTTGTTGGGAGCTTTCCCGTGTAAATAGTTTTATTTTCTTCTCTTTTCTTTGGGGGTTGAGAGTAGAAGACCATATTGAAAATGTTTAGTGGCTCTCATATGCATGATTGTTTATTTAACTTAGAGCCCATATTACCCTGTCTTATCTCTTGAGTTGAATTCTTGCAGATTCCAGCTTAGTCCAATGCACGTGCACTATTATTATTATACACATCGTTCGGTCGTGCAAGTGAAAGGCAATAATGACGATATATGATGGACTTATTAAGATGAGAAAAGCTGGTATGAACTCGACCTCTCTTGTTTTTGTAAATATGATGAGTTCATCGTTCCTAATTCAGCTTATTATGTAGTAAACATATTTGCAATGACATTTAGAGATTATAGTTGCTTGTGCCATGCTTGATTAGCTATGAGTTATAATGGTTTACCTTGCGTGCCAACATGCTATTAGAATGATTATGATGTGGTATGATGGGATGGTATCCTCCTTTGAATGAATTGAGTGACTCGACTTGGCACATGTTCACGCATGTAGTTGAAACAAATCAACATATCCTTCATGATATTTATGTTCATGGTGGATTATATCCTACTCATGCTTGTATTCGGTGTGAATTAATTTTAATGCATGTTCATGACTGTTGTCGCTCTCTCAGTTGGTTGCTTCCCAGTCTTTTGCTAGCCTTCACCTGTACTAAGCGGGAATATTGCTTGTGCATCCAAACTCATTAAACCCCAAAGTTGTTCCATATGAGTCCACCATACCTTCCTATATGCGGTATTTACCTACCGTTCCAAGTAAGTTTGTATGTGCCAAACTCCAAACCTTCAAATGAAATTCTGTTTTGTATGCTCGAGTAGCTCATGTTACAACTAGGGCTGCCTATATCTTCCATGCTAGGTGGGTTATTCTCAAGAGGAGTGGACTCCGCTCCTCATTCACGAGAAAGGGCCGGTAACCGGGATGCCTAGTCCCATGATCCAAAAAGATCAAAGCAAATCAAAATAATTAAACAAAACTCCCCCAGGACTGTTGTTAGTTGGAGGCACTCGTTGTTTCGAGCAAGCCATGGATTGATGCTTGTTGGTGGTTGGGGGAGTATAAACCTTTACCATTCTGTTTGGGAACTGCCTATAATGCATGTAGTATGGAAGATACAGCCATCTCATAGTTGTTGTGTTGAAAGCAAAAGTATGCCGCCCCAAATGCTATCCAATCTCTATTTTAAAATCGAGCTCTGGCACCTCTACAAATCCCTGCTTCCCTCTGCAAAGGGCCTATCTATTTACTTTTATGTTGAGTCATCACCCTTCTTATTAAAAAGCACCCGCTGGAGAGCACACTGTCATTTGCATTCATTACTATTGGTTTATATTGGGTATGACTTGACTGGATCTCTTTTACCATGAATTACAATGTTTAGTCAGTCCTTGATCTTCAAAGGTGCTCTGCATTTATGTTTTGCGGTCTCAGAAAGGGCTAGTGAGATACCATTTTGTTATATCATGTTATGATTGTTTTGAGAAAGTGTTGTCATCCGAGTTTTGTTATTATGGCTCGCTAGCTGATTATGCTATTGATATGAGTAATTGTGAGACCTAAGTGTTATTATGAGTATGGTTAGTTTATAATATTTGCTGAAACCTGAATGCTGGCTTTGCATGTTTACAACAACAAGAGCAAATAGAGTTTGTAAAAGTTTTTCTTTATCACTTTCAGTTTATCAACTGAATTGCTTGAGGACAAGCAAAGGTTTAAGCTTGGGGGAGTTGATACGTCTCCAACGTATCTACTTTGCCAAACACTTTTGCCCTTGTTTTGGACTCTAACTTGCATGATTTGAATGAAACTAACCCGGACTGACTCTGTTTTTAGCAGAACTGCCATGATGTTGTTTTATGTGTAGAAAACAAAAGTTCTTGGAATGTCCTGAAAATCCACGGAGCTACTTTTTGGAAAATATAAAAAATACTGGCGAAAGAATCAAGACCAGGGGGCCCACACCCTGTCCACGAGGGTGGGGGGCACGCCCTCCCCCTAGGCGCGCCCCCTGTCTCGTTGGCCCCCTGAGGCTCCGCCGACCTCAACTCCAACTCCATATATTCCGTCTCGTGGAGAAAAAAATCAGAGAGAAAGTTTCATCATGTTTTACGATATGGAGCCGCCGCCAAGCCCTAATCTCTCTCGGGAGGGCTGATCTGGAGTCCGTTCGGGGCTCCGGAGAGGGGGATTCGTTGCCGCCGTCATCATCAACCATCCTCCATCACCAATTTCATGATGCTCACCACCATGCGTGAGTAATTCCATCGTAGGCTTGCTGGACGGTGATGGGTTGGATGAGATTTACCATGTAATCAAGTTAGTTTTGTTAGGGTTTGATCCCTAGTATCCACTATGTTCTGAGATTGATGTTGCTATGACTTTGCTATGCTTAATGCTTATCACTAGGGCCCGAGTGCCATGATTTCAGATCTGAACCTATTATGTTTTCATCAATATATGTGTGTTCTTGATCCTATCTTGCAAGTCTATAGTCACCTATTATGTGTTATGATCCGACAACCCCGAAGTGACAATAATAGAGATACTTCTCGGTGATGACCGTAGTTTGAGGAGTTCATGTATTCACTATGTGCTAATGCTTTGTTCCGGTTCTCTATTAAAAGGAGGCCTTAATATCCCTTGGTTTCTGCTAGGACCCCGCTGCCACGGGAGGGTAGGACAAAAGATGTCATGCAAGTTCTTTTCCATAAGCACGTATGACTATTTACGGAATACATGCCTACATTACACTGATGAACTGGAGGTAATGTTGTGTCACCCTATGTTATAGCTATTACATGAGGAATCGCATCCAACATAATTATCCATCACTGATCCATTGCCTACGAGCTTTTCACAAATTGTTCTTCGCTTATTTACTTTTCCTTTTCTATTTCCACAATCACTACAAAACCCAAAAATATTACTTTTGCTACCGTTACCTTTATTATCATACTACTTTACTACTAAATACTTTGCTGCAGATACTAAGTTATCCTGGTGTGGTTGAATTGACAACTCAACTGCTAATACTCAAGAATATTCTTTGGCTCCCCTTGTGTCGAATCAATAAATTTGGGTTGAATACTCTACCCTCGAAAGCTGTTGCGATCCCCTACACTTGTTGGTTATCAGGGCCACCCACCGTCCACGCCCCTGGGCGTGCCCCTGCCTCGTGGGCCACCTGGCAGCACTCCGGTGCCCATCTTCTGCTATATGAAGTCCTTTACCCTGGAAAAAATCATAAGCAAGCTTACAGGATGAAACTCCGCTGCCACGAGGCGGAACCTTGGCGGAACCAATCTAGGGCTCCGGCGGAGCTCTTGTGCCGGGGAAACTTCCCTCCGGGAGGGGGAAATCATCATCATCATCATCATCACCAATGATCCTTTCATCGGGAGGGGGTTAATCTCCATCAACATCTTCACCAGCACCATCTCCTCTCAAACCCTAGTTCATCTCTTGTATCCAATCTTTGTACCAAAACCTTAGATTGGTACATGTGTGTTGCTAGTAGTGTTGATTACTCCTTGTAGTTGATGCTAGTTGGTTTATTTGGTGGAAGATCATATGTTCAGATCCTTAATGCATACCAATACCCCTCTGATTATGAACATGAATATGCTTTGTGAGTAGTTACGTTTGTTCTTGAGGACATGGGTGAAGTCCTGCTATTAGTAGTCATGTGAATTTGGTATTCATTCGATATTTTGATGAGATGTATGTTGTCTCTCCTCTAGTGGTGTTATGTGAACGTCGACTACATGACACTTCAGGACACTAGAGGAAGGCATTGTGAACTAATAAGTAGATGATGGGTTGCTAGAGTGACAGAAGCTTAAACCCTAGTTTATGAGTTGCTTCGTAAGGGGTTGATTTGGATCCATATGTTTCATGCTATGGTTAGGTTTACCTTAATACTTCTTTTGTAGTTGCAGATGCTTGCAGTAGGGGTTAATCATAAGTGGGATGCTTGTCCAAGAAAGGGCAGTACCCAAGCATCGGTCCACCCACATATCGAATTATCAAAGTAACGAACGCGAATCATATGAACGTGATGAAACCTAGTTTGACGATAATTCCCATGTGTTCTCGGGAGCGCTTTTCTCATCATAAGAACTTGTCCAGGCTTGTCCTTTGCTACAAAAAGGATTGGGCCACCTTGCTGCACCTTATTTGCTTTCATTGCTTGTTACCCGTTACAAATTACCTTATCACAAAACTATTCGTTACCTACAATTTCAGTGCTTGTAGAGAATACCTTACTGAAAACCGCTTGTCATATCCTTCTGCTCCTCGTTGGGTTCGACAATCTTACTTATCAAAAGGACTATGATAGATCCCCTAAACTTGTGGGTCATCATACACTGATATGATAGCAAATAGTGTTATCATACCTAACTCTGCAGGCTGACAGTGCACATTTAATGCACCGCTTAGTGTCACGTTGTTGGTTGCCCGGCAAGGCTTGTCGGGCTGTCTTGCCAGCTCCACGGCTGCTTGCTTGACACGTCATTGGACGAGTGTCATTTGTGGGTTTCCTTGGTAGGAAGTGGCTGCCATGTGGCGAATGGTTGCCACTTAATCACTCCGCGGCTTGACACCGCACTGATCAACAACGTGGGTCGTGGTGGAGTAGTCGGTGAGGTAATCTGGTCTCCGCGAGTCCCGGTAGGCCCTACCGGGACGCCTTGGTCATCTCCTTCTGGGGGTGGCCTCGCCCCTTGTCGGACTTGCCTGCCTGACAAGGGAGGCTTTTCTCTTGATAATATCTGGCTCCTCTGTCTTGGTCTTGGATCCTTCTGATCTGCTGGTTGGTCCTTTGAGTCTCTTGGTATCTTGTTCATCTATCCTGATGCTTCAATCCTGATCTTGTGCCTATGCATAGTCAGGGTAACAGGCCCCGGGTCCGTTGCACCGACACATGCCCGAAGGAATTTCATAATAAATATTTTCAATAGGTTTGGTAGGTTGAGGAGCGACTCATTGTTCTTCCGGTCGGGGCGAAGATACCCGAACAAACCCCTCAAAGGATTATTTTCCATAGTGACAAGTGATAGTAAATTTCAGCACACAATATAATTTTTTCCTTACCAAATTCCACTCACCAAAGGCGCTTCACTCCCCAGCAACAACGCTAGAAAGAGTCTTGATGACCCACAAGTATAGGGGATCTATCTTAGTCCTTTCTATAAGTAAGAGCGTCGAACCCAACGAGGAGCAGAAGAAAATAACAAGCGGCTTTCAGCAAGGTATTTTCTGCAAACATTGAAATTGTCGGTAACAGATAGTTATAAGATAATTTGTAATGTGTAAAAAGTAACAAGTGTAAAAAAATTGCCGCAAGGTGGCCCAATCCTTTTTATAGCAAGGGACAAGCCTGGACAAACTCTTATACAAAGTAAAGCGCTCCCGAGGACACATGGGAATTATTGTCAAGCTAGTTTTCATCATGCTCATATGATTCACGTTCGTTACTTTGATAATTTGATATGTGGGTGGACCGGTGCTTGGGTGCTGTCCTTACTTGGATAAGCCTTCCACTTATGATTAACCCCTCTCACAAGCATCCACATATAGGAAAGAAGAATTAAGATAAATCTAACCATAGCATGAAACATGTGGATCCAAATCAGCCCCTTATGAATCAACACATAAACTAGGGTTTAAGCTTCTGTCACTCTAGCAACCCATCATCTACTTATTACTTCCCAATGCCTTCCCCTAGGCCCAAATCATGGTGAAGTGTCATGTAGTCGACGTTGACATAACACCACTAGAGGAAAGACAACATACATCTCATCGAAATATCAAACGAATACCAAATTCACATGATTACTTATAACAAGACTTCTCCCATGTCCGCAGGAACAAACATAACTACTCACAAAGCATATTCATGTTCATAATCAGAGGGGTAATAAATATCATTAGGGATCTGAACATATGATCTTCCACCAAATAAACCAACTAGAATCAACTACAAGGAGTAATTAACACTACTAGCAACCCACAGGTGCCAATCTGAGGTTTTGAGACAAAGATCGGATACAAGAGATGAACTAGGGTTTAAGAGGAGATCGTGTTGGTGAAGATGTCGATGGATATTGACCCCCTCTCGATGAGAGGATCATTGGTGATGACGATGGCTTCGATTTCCCCCCCAGGAGGGAAGTTTCCCCGGAAGAATCGCTCTACCGGAGCTCTAGATTGCTCCTGCCCAGGTTCTGCCTTGAGATGGCAGCGCTTCATCCCGAAAGCTTCCTTCTGAATTTTTTCTAGGTCAAAACCCTCCATATAGCCAAAGATGGACACCAGAGACCTGCAGGGGGCCTACAAGCCCTGGGGGCATGCCCAAGGGGGTAGGGCGCCCCCAGGCTTGTGGCCACCTGGTGGGTCCCCTCTGGTATTTTCTTCCCCAATAAATCTTATATATTCCAAAATAATTTGTCGGCATTCTGGGAACCAGGGTAACCAGACTTGTCTGCCTGCGGCCCACAAAGTTTCTCCATCCACGGCCTGGTACAACCAATCTTCAGCAGCGACATGACAAGACCCTCGCGAGGGGCCAAGCCTCACGAGGCAGAGGACGTCAAGACCTCTTGAAGGTGCAGCCTTCCCAGGCGGCCTCCTGAGGAGCGGAGATTTCTATGCAAGCCCTCACCTCATGAGGCTGAGGTGACATCAGCCATGACGACCAAGGCCAGGCATGCGCCAGCGGGCGCAGAGCGGCAGGTTTCCTCTTTGGTGCTAAGGAGGCAAGCGCAGGTGCAGAGTACCAAGGAATCAACCAAAGGTTGCCGTTTGCGTGCAACAAGACCAGGACCACCAAAACGGCAGGATGGATGTCATCATCGATCCCATCACGATGTCACCATCAGAAGCTTTGCAGGCGAAGACCACCTTTCATCAGGATAAGATGTACTACTTGTCCCCTTTCAAAATTGGTCACTGTGGGATCCCTTCCCACCTAAGTTTTGAGGGAAGAGGACCGAGGCCACTATAAATATAGCCTAACCACCACCATAGAAGGGACTGGAGCCCCGGAGACCGAATCCCTAGAGCTCATCACAAGAACAAGCCTCCTGAGGCTGTTCTTCCCCTTGTACTAGTTCATCCTTAGGCCCCACAAGGCTAATCCACCACAAAGCAAGAGTAGGGTTTTACACCGCAAGGTGGCCCGGACCTGGGTAAACTGCCGTGTCCATTTCCTTCCCGTTCATCGAGCTAGGTCATGAGAGCAGCAAGTCGATCGGCTGAGAGGTTGAGTTCTTCGCACATGCCCCTGGGTTCGAACCTTTCTTGGGTCTGCGGAGCCCGAAATCCAACATTTGGCGCGCTAGGTAGGGGGCGTGTCGAAGCCTCTCTTCCGTCAGTTGTTCCACCATCGCTCTGCTGTTCTCATGGAGGACGCTCGTCGAGTTCATGCTGAGCGCCTGGCAGCCCTCGCCGCGCACGTCACTCAAACTGCGCCCGCGGGCAACGGCGCTCCCCGCTGCTCCCCGTCCCCCGTGGCCAACACCGCCACCGGCCCTGCAGTCCATGAGCAGCAGGATTCGTTGTTGCCGCCCTCCGTGCGACGCGAAAGCCGCACTGCCACTCCCTTGCTGCCCCTGGCTACTATTTCATCTTCCCATGCTCGTCGCAGGCCCGCAACCGCGTAGTCCATGCTGCTCATGGCGCGCGAGCTTCTCACTACCGTTTGGCCGACGACCTCTACAAGGACTGGCTAGACCGCATCGCCGTGCTCGTCAGTGCTGCTGGAGAGGCTCCTATGCTGTCTCGTTCGCTGTCTCCCATGTAGCCCCTGGTGGGCGATGTGGCTCACGGCACGCCTCCTCCTCCTCTTCGGCAAGATGTCGTCCCTGAGCCAAGGCGTGAGGCCTCTCAGCACGACCAGCCATGCAGGGCGCCCGCGGGCGATGAAGAAAGCTATCGGGTCATGCAGCGGCCCCAAGAAGAGGCGCGTGCGCTCCCAGCTCGTCCGGCGGCCCTGCATCAAGACCGCGTGCAGCCTGAGGTGGTTGCGCGTGGGCGTCAAGACCAGGCTCCCCCTCCGCAGAGAGCCCCCGTGGCCACGGCGGGGTGCCGAGCGTTCACTCCAGAGCTCCGCCGTGTTGTCTGGCCCGGCAAGTTCAAGCCGGATCTGCCTCCGTGCTACGAGGGCACCCCCAACCCGGCCGAGTTCCTTCAGCTCTACGAGCTGAGCATCGAGGTGGCGAGTGGTGATGTGAAGGTCATGGCGAACTAATTCCCCATGGCTCTCAAGGATGGCACGCGCTCGTGGCTCCTGAATCTCCCGGTGGGTCGATCTCCTTCTGGGACGAGCTGCGGGAGCGTTTCATTACCAACTTCCAAGGCACCTGCGACCGCGCTCCTGCAGCTGGCGACCTGCAGCGCATCAAGCAGCAACTAGGAGAGACCTTGCACAAATACATCCAGCGCTTCACCAATGTCCGCCTCAAGATCCCCAAGGTGTCGGACGAGGCCATCATCTCAGCATTCACTGATGGTGTCCGGGACGTCAAGATGAAGGAGGAGATCGCCATACACAAAGACCTGTGCTCGGCTCTGGATATGTTCAATATGGTGACCAGGTGCACAAGGGCATAAGAAGGCCGTCTCTCTCTCCTCAAGCTCCTAGAGGCCGACCCAGAAGACAAGAAGGCCAAGGCAAAGGACGTGAAGCGCAAGCGTCCGGCGGTGCTTGCGGCTGAGCCTGAGATGAAGCGCGACTGTGACCACCCTGAGTCTTCCAAACACAACCGCCTGTTCTGCCTCTTTCACGACGTGCACAGCCACAACACCAACGACTGCCAAGAGCTCAGGGCTAGCCGGGACGGGCGCCTTGGCTGCTGCCCTGAGCGCAACGACTGTGGCTACGGCCCTGGAGGAGGTCATGACGGAGGCCACTGGGATGATCGTGGCCCCCGTCAAGGCTGGCGCAACCAGCCTCGTGAGGACCGCTGGCAGGACCAACCTCATGATGGAAATATGACTCTTCTCTCTTTCTCTCTTTTCTCTCATTTTTTTTCTTTTTTTGTTGGGATTCTTCGGCCTCTTTTTTTATTTGGGCTTCTTTGGCCACTTCTATTTTCTTTAAAGTCCGGAGACTCACCCCAACTTGTGAGGGAGTCATAGCTTCCATAATCCTTTCACTACATGATCATGCAAAGCAATATGACAATGATGACGTGTGTCATAATAAAAGGAATGGTGGAAGTTGCATGGCAATATATCTCGGAATGGATATGGAAATGCCATAATAGGTAGGTATGGTGGCTGTTTTGAGGAAGGGTATATGGTGGGTTTAATGCACTGGCTAAAGTTGCGCGGTACTAGAGAGGCTAGCAATGGTGGAAGGGTGAGAGTGCATATAATCCATGGACTCAACATTAGTCATAAAGAACTCACATACTTATTGCAAAAGTCTATTAGCCATCAAAACAAAGTACTAATACGCTTGCTCCTAGGGGAAGGGTTGGTAGGAGTTAACCATGACGTGATCCCGACCTCCACAAAAAGGATGGCTATTAAAAAATAAATCATGCTCCGACTTCATCACATAACGGTTCACCTTATGTGCATGCTACGAGAATCACAAACCTTAACACAAGTATTTCTACCAATCCACAATTACTCACTAGCCTAACTCTAATATCACCATCTTTATATCTCAAAACAAAGGCAAGGAATCAAACTTCTCAGATATTCAATGCACTTTATATGAAAGTTTTTATTATATCCCTCTTGGATGCCCATCATATTAGGACTAAATTCATAGCCTAAGAAAATTAACACACTCTTTAGGACTCTCAAAATAATATAAGTGAAGCATGAGAGTTCATCAATTTCTATAAAATAAAGCCACCGCCGTGCTCTAAAAAGGTATAAGTGAAGCACTAGAGCAAACTGTAGCTCAAAAGATATAGGTGAAGCACATAGAGTATTCTAATAAATTCATGATTAATGCATGTCCCTCTCAAAAGGTGTGTACAACAAGGATTATTGTGGCAAACTAAAAAGCAAAGACTCGTATCATACAAGATGCTCCAAGCAAAACACATATCATGTGGATTGAAGACGAAAGAGGGGATGCCATCCGGGGCATCCCCAAGCTGAGATGCTTGGTTGTCCTTGAATATTACCTTGGGGTGCCTTGGGCATCCCCAACCTTAGGCTCTTGCCACTCCTTATTCCGTTGTCCATCAAATCTTTACCCAAAACTTGAAAACTTCACAACACAAAACTCAACAGAAAACTCATAAGCTCCGTTAGTATAAGAAAAGAAAATCACCACTTAGGTACTGTTGTGAACTCATTCTAAATTTACAATGATGTTATATGTACTGTATTCCAACTTCTCCATGGTTCATACCCATAGATTCATCAAAATAAGCAAAGAACACGATAAAAATAGAATCTCGAAAGTCTAAAACAGAACAGTATGTAGTAATCAGGAAACTTCGTATACTTCTATAACTCCAAAAATTCTACAAAATTAGGAAAATCTAGGCAATTTGTATATCAATCTTGTGTAAAAAAATCAGAACCAGAACACGCTTCTGTGAATTATTAAGATTCTGGAAACACGCATAAAAGTTTCTGTTTTTCAGCAGAATCAAATAAACTATCTTCCAAATCATCCCAAAGGTCTTACTGGGCACAAACACTAATTTAAACCATAAAAACACATCTAACCATAAGCTAGAAGATATATTTATTGGAAAACAGGAGCAAAAAATAAAAATAAAAATATAATTGGGTTGCCTCCCAACAAGCGCTATTGTTTAAAGCCTTTTAGCTAGGCAATGATAATTTTAATGATGCTCACATGAAAGATAACAATTGAAACACAAAGAGAGCATCATAAAACACGTGACAAACATATTTAAGTCTAACATACTTCCTATGCATAGGCATTTTATAATAAAACAAATAGCAATCTCAACATAATGAGAGGTAGTTTAGTAATATGAAAATTTCTACAACCATGTTTTCCTCTCTCATAATAATTACATGTGGGATCATATTCAAATTCAAAAATATAGCTATCACATAACATATTGTCTACATGATCCACATGCATGCAAAGTTGACACTCTTCCGAAATAGTGGGATTATCATAAAATAAAGTCATGACCTCTCCTAGCCCACTTTCAACAAAAAATTCATAGGATTGATCACCTCTCCAAATATGTGGGATTATTTTCACCTAGAGTTGACACTCTTCCAAACCCACTTTCAATATTATTTCAAACATATTCATCACGAGGCTTAAATAAAATTTTAAGATCATAAGAATCATTATCACCCTATCATGATCATTGCAATAAGTAGTGTCCATAGCAAAATTAGCATCCCCAAGCTTAGGATTTTGCATATTATTAGCACAACTGACATTAATAGAATTTATAATGACATCATTGCAATCATGCTTTTCATTCAAGGGGCATCAAGTGTGGGTGCAATAGCAATAATTTCATGTTTAACATAAGGAACTATAGCAAGTTTATATCCATAAGCATAACTAATGTTGGCATCATGGCCATAAGAAGAGCAAGTGTCATGTTCATCAAGGGAAATTTCAATCAAATCAACGGAATCATAATTATCTATAGGTTCATGCATATCATTATTTTCTTCCAAAGCAACCGACATTCTCTCAATAAATTCTTTAACATAGGCATTATGAGCATAGTTTTCATAGCAATGTTTAAGTATGTCAAAATTTTCAGATTTGTAGAGAGTAATATCATACTTTTTCAATCAAACAAGCAACTTCATAAGCACCCTTAAAAGCAACAAATTCTTCAGTTTGTTCTATATCATAGTAACTATAAACACCTTTTGCATAAGAAGATAAAATTTCATTATGATTAGAATCACATAGATAGGGAAGGTGTTTTTTAGGGTTCTCCAAGCAACAAGTAAAATCATAAATTTCACATAGATTCCAAGCATATCATAGCAAACAATTTATTTGATTCCATAAAAGTCCCCCTTTTTGAGACAAACGGTGACGCACAAAATGAGCATGCTCATCTAATGATTTTCCCTCAACTAAACTAGTTGGGGTTTCAGCACGAGAACATATGGATTGAAGATTATCCAAGTAGAAAACTTTAAGTGGATCCATATCAATAGATTTTTAGCAAGCAAAGATGCAAGAAAATAGAAGGCACATGGCAACACAAGCAAAGATAGCAAACAAGCAAAAAGGCATACAGAAAGACGGACGGAAAGAGGGTGAAAAAGGCAAATATTTTTGTGTTTTTCTGAAAACGTTTTAGAAGTGGGGGAGAGGAAAATGAGAGGAAAATGGCAAGTAATGTAATGCAAGAGAAGAGAGTTTATGATGGGTACTTGGTAGGCTTCATGTAGAACCTCCCCGGAAATGGCGCCAGAAATTCTTCCTGCTACTTCTTGAGCTTGCGTTGGTTTTTCCCTTGAAGAGGAAAGGGTGATGTAGCAAAGTAGAGATAAGTATTTCCCTCAGTTTGAGAACCAAGGTACCAATCCAGTAGGAGGTACAAGCAAGTCTCGAATCTATGCACCTGCACAAACAATCAAACACTTGCACCCAACACGATAAAGAGGTTGTTAATCCCTTCACGGTCACTTGCAAGGATGAGAGCTTATAGAGATAGATATAAAAAGAAATGAAAGTAAATAAAATTTGGCAAGGTATTTTTGGGTTTTTGGTTTATAGATCTGAAAATTTATGATAGAAAATAGACTCGGGGGCCATAATTTTCAGTAGAGGCTTCTCTCCTGAAGAAAGCATACGGTGGGTAAAAAATTTACTGTTGAGCAATTGATAGAAAAGCGCAAAGTTAGGATGATATCTAAGGCAATGATCATGAATATAGGCATCACATCCGTGATAAGTAGACTGACTCCTACCTGCATCTACTACTATTACTCCACACATCGACCGCTATCCAGCATGCATCCAGAGTATTAAGTTCATAAGAACGGAGTAACACCTAAAGTAAGATGACATGATGTAGAGGGATAAATTCAAGCAATATGATATAAACCCCATCTTTTTATGCTTGATGGCAACAATACAATACATGCCTCGCTACCCCTACTATGTCATTGGGTCAGGACACCGCAATATTGAACCCAAAACTAAGCACCTCTCCCATTGCAAGAAAAACCAATCTAGTTGGCCAAACCAAATCGATAGTTCAAAGAGAAATACAAAGATATCTTAATCATGCATAAAAGAGTTTAGAGAAGACTCAAATAATATTCATAGATAATCTGATCATAAATCCACAATTCATCGGATCTCAACAAACACACCGCAAAAAAGTATTACATTGGATAGAACTCCAAGAACATCGAGGAGAACACTGTATTGAAGATCAAAGAGAGAGAAGCCATCTAGCTACTAGCTATTAACCCGTAGGTCTATGGTAACTACTCATGGATCATCGGTAGGGAAGCAAGGTTGATGTAGAGGCCCTCCGTGATCCTATCCCGCTCCAGCAGATCAAAGGAAAAGGCCCAAGATGGGATCTCACGAGGACAGAGGCTTGCGGTAGCGGAAAAGTATTTTGGTGGACCCCCCCCCTCCGATGGTTTGGGAATATTTGGGAATTTATAATAGGGTTGGAGGACCCCCGAGGGGGCCACAAGCCATGGGCGCCCCCAGGGCATGCCCTGAGAGCTTGTGGGATCCTTGGGACTCCTTTGGCCCCCTCTCCAAGCTACGTGGGTGCCTTCCGGTCCAAGAAAAATCATCACAAAAGTTTTATTCCGTTTGGACTCCATTTTATATCCTTTCGGAAAAAGCCGAAAACAAGGAAAAAAACAGCAACTGGCACTGGCCACTAGGTTAATAGGTTATTCCCAAAAAATGATATAAAAAGTATATTAATGCATATAAAACATCCAAAACAAATAATATAATAGCAAGGAACAATCAAAATTTATAGATACGTTGGAGACGTATCCCCGGAGTTGTCGCATGAGGCGTAGACCTTGGACGAGGCGGCACCGCGGTCTTTGATACGTCTCTGTCGTATCTATAATTTTTGATTGTTTCATGCCAATATTATACAACTTCCACATACTTTTGACAACATTTTATATGATTTATTTGGACTAACATATTATCCAGTGCCCAGTGCTAGTTCCTGTTTGTTGCATGTTTTTTGTTTCGCAGAAAATCCATATTAAACGAAGTCCAAACGCGATAAAAATTTATGGAGAATTATTTTGGAATATATGTGATTTTTGGGACTTGGAATCAATGCAAATGGGGGCCCACAACCCCCACAAGACACCAGGGCGCGCCCTGATGGTTTGTGCCCTCCTCGGATGTCGGTTAGATCTCTACTTCGGGCACAAGGAAGCTTGTATCCATAAAAAAATTGTGTTAAAATTTCAGCGAATCGGAGTTACGGATCTCCCGGAATATAAAAAATGGTTTTCAGCCAGATCAGGGGAACGCGAAATAGAATTGAACAAAGAGGGAGATCCAATCTGGGAGGGGCTCCTGCCCCTCCGCCACCATGGAGACAATGGACAAAAGGGGGAACTCTCCTTCCATCTAGGGGGAAGGCCAAGTAAGAAGAAGAAGGAGGAGGAGGGGGGCTCTCTCACCCTCTCTCCAGTGGCGCCGGAGTGCCGCCGGGGCAAGGATCGTGATGGAGATCTACATCATCAATCTTGCTACCGTCAACATGAACTCTCTCCCCCTCTATGCAGAGGTGTAACATCCCTTCTCCCCGCTGTAATATCTACTTAAACATGGTGCTCAACTCCATATATTATTTCTCAATTATCTATTATTACCTTATGATGTTTATAGATTCATTTTGTCTTGTGGGTCAATCGTGATCTTCGTTGGTATGATTGTATATTTTATTTATGGTGCCGTCCTACGGTGCCCTCCGTGTTGCGCAAACATGAGGGGTCCCCGCTGTAGGGTGTTGCAATATGTTCATAATTCGCTTATGGTGGGTTGCGAGAGTGACATAAGCTTAAACCCGAGTAAGTGGGTGATGTCTACTACACAACCTTCTTCTTGTAGACGTTGTTGGGCCTCCAAGTGCAGAGGTTTGTAAGACAGTAGCAAATTTCCCTCAAGCGGATGACCTAAGGTTTATCAATCCATGGGAGGCGTAGGATGAAGATGGTCTCTCTCAAGAAACCCTGCAACCAAATAAAAAAGAGTCTCTTGTGTCCCCAACACACCCAATACAATGGTAAATTGTATAGGTGCACTAGTTCGGCGAAGAGATGGTGATACAAGTGCAATATGGATGGTAGATATAGGTTTTTGTAATCTGAAAATATAAAAACAGCAAGGTAACTAATGACAAAAGTGAGCGTAAACGGTATTGCAATGGTAGGAAACAAGGCCTAAGGTTCATACTTTCACTAGTGCAAGTTCTCTCAACAATAATAACATAACTGGATCATATAACTATCCCTCAACATGCAACAAAGAGTCACTCCAAAGTCACTAATAGCGGAGAACAAACGAAGATATTATGGTAGGGTACGAAACCACCTCAAAGTTATTCTTTCTGCTCGATCTATTCAAGAGTCCGTAGTAAAATAACACGAAGCTATTCTTTCCGTTCAATCTATCATAGAGTTCATACTAGAATAACACCTTAAGACACAAATCAACCAAAACCCTAATGTCACCTAGATACTCTAATGTCACCTCAAGTATCCGTGGGCATGATTATACGATATGCATCACACAATCTCAGATTCATCTATTCAACCAACACAAAGTACTTCAAAGAATGCCCCAAAGTTTCTACCGGAGAGTCAAGACGAAAACATGTGCCAACCCCTATGCATAAGTTCATTGAACCCGCAAGTTGATCACCAAAACATACATCAAGTAGATCACGTGAATATCCCATTGTCACCACAGATAAGCACGGCAAGATATACATCAAGTGTTCTCAAATCCTTAAAGACTCAATCTGATAAGATAACTTCAAAGGGAAAACTCAATCCATTACAAGAGAGTAGAGGGGGAGAAACATCATAAGATCCAACTATAATAGCAAAGCTCGCGATACATCAAGATCGTGCCATAGAGAGAACACGAGAGAGAGAGAGAGAGATCAAACACATAGCTACTGGTACATACCCTCAGCCCCGAGGGTGAACTACTCCCTCCTCGTCATGGAGAGCGCCGAGATGATGAAGAAGGCCACTGGTGAGGGATGCCCCCTCCGGTAGGGTGCCGGAACGGGCTCCCGAGAGGTTTTTGGTGGCTACAGAGGCTTGCGGCGGCGGAACTCCCGATCTATTGTTGTCTCCGATGTTTTTAGGGTATATGGACTTATATAGGCGAAAGAAGTTGGTCAGGGGAGCCATGAGGGGCCCATGAGGGTGGAGGGCGCGCCCGGGGGGGTGGGCGCGCCCTCCTGCCTCGTGGCCTCCTTGAAGCTTCCCTGACTTCAGCTCCATGTCTCTTAGATCACGTTCGTTCCAAAAATCACGCTCCCGAAGGTTTCATTCCGTTTGGACTCCGTTTGATATTCCTTTTCTTCGAAACACTGAAATAGGCAAGAAAACAACAATATGGGCTGAGCCTCCGGTTAATAGGTTAGTACCAAAAATAATATTTTAGTAAAGCCCATAAACATCCAAAATAGATAATATAATAGCATGAATGCTTCATAAATTATAGATATGTTGGAGATGTATCAGCATCCCCAAGCTTAATTCCTGCTCGTCCTCGAGTAGGTAAATGATAAAAGAAAGAATTTATGAAGTGTGAATGCTAGCAGGTGCACAAGTTTGATCAATGATAATTTCAATCACCTTTTCTAGCATGATTGTATGCCATAACAGTAGTTCATCTCATAAAACTTCTCAAGATCAAGTAACAAGCTATTCACATGTTAAAGCATGGACCATAAACTTTCTTGAAAACTAGCAAACTTCATTCTCAGTCATCAAACAATTACAATTCATCTTATTTTCAGGAAGGGTCTATGTCAGAGCTTTGATTTAGCAAACTCCACATACTCAGCTATCATATAGTCTTCTACAATTGCTAACACTCACACAATACTTATGGTTATGGAGTTTTAATCGGACACTGAGAAAGATAGGGGCTTATAATTTTGCCTCCCAACGTATTCACCTTAGGGTGATGTCAACAATAATAGTTCATGCTAACTTACATCCAATTGGATATATATATCAGGATCTTTCCAACACGAGGTGCTTGCCAAAGGATAAAATGAAAAAGGGAAAGGTGAAGATCACCTTGACTCTTGCATAAAGTAAAACACATAAGGTAAAAGATAGGCCCTTCGCAGAGGGAAGCAGAGGTTGTCATGTGCTTTTAGGGTTGAATGCACAAAATCTTAATGAAAAAGAGCGTCACTTTATATTGCCACTTGTGATATGAACCTTTATTATGCAATCCGTCGCTTTTATTACTTCCATATCACACGATAGTATAAAGCTTATTTCTCCGCACTAATAAGTCATACATATTTAGAAAGCAATTTTTATTGCTTGCAACATGACAACTTACTTGAAGGATCTTACTCAGTCCATAGGTAGGTATGGTGGACTCTCATGGCAAAAACTGGGTTTAAGGATATTTGGAAGCATAAGTAGTATCTCTACTTGGTGCAAGGAATTTTGGCTAGCATGAGGGGAAAAGGCAAGCTCAACATGTTTGAATGATCCATGACAATATATTTTAACTGAGATGTGAGAAAACATAACCCATTATGTTGTCTTCCTTGTCCAACATCAACTCTTTAGCATGTCATACTTAATGAGTGCTCACAATTATAAAAGATGTCCAAGATAGTATATTTATATGTGAAATATCTCTTCCTTCAATATTCTTTCATGAATTGTTCAAATGACCAATACAATGCTTGCTAACCTTTAATAAATTTACCACCTCTACTTATTAGATATGAAGTCATTACTCCCAAAGGGATAAGCAAATGAAACATATATAGTTTATGACATTCAACTCATTCAACCATTTACTCATAGGATATAAGTGAAGCACACGAGTAAATGACAAACTACTCCAAAAAGATATAAGTGAAGATCAATAAGTAGTTAAATAATTATGTAACTATGTGAAGACTCTCTCTCATTTAAGAATTTCAGATCTTGGTACTTTTATTCAAACAGCAAGCAAAACAAAATAAAACAATATGACGCTCCAAGCAAAACACATATCATGTGGTGAATAAAAATATAGCTCCAAGTAAAGTTACCGATGAACGAAGACGAAAGAGGGGATGCCTTCCGGGGCATACCCAATCTTAGACTCTTGGTTGTCCTTGAATATTACCTTGGGGTACCTTGGGCATCACCAAGCTTAGGCTCTTGCCACTCCTTATTCCGTAGTCCATCGAATCTTTACCCAAAACTTGAAAACTTCACAACACAAAACTCAACAGCAAACTCATAAGCTCCGTTAGTATAAGAAAATAGAACCACCACTTAGGTACTGTAGTGAACTAATTATAAATTCATATTGGTGTAATATATACTGTATTCAACTTCTCTATGGTTCATACCCTCCGATACTACTCATAGATTCATCAAAATAAGCAAACAACACATAGAAAACAGAATCTGTCAAAAACAGAATAGTCTGTAGTAATCTGTATCAAACGTATACTTATGGAACTCCAAAAATCCTACCAAATTAGGAAGTCCTAAGCAATTTCTTTATAAATCCAGATCAAAAAGAATCAGATCAAAATCACGTTTCTGTAAATTATCAAAACAAATTTACTGGGTACAAAAGTTTCTGATTCTCAGCAGGATCAACACAACTATCACCGTAAGCTATCCTAAAGGTCTTACTTGGCAATTTATTGAAACAAAAGCTATAAAACATGATTACTAAAGTAGCATAATTATGTGAACACACCAAAACAGTAAATGAAAATATTGGGCTGTCTCCCAACAAGCGCTTTTCTTTAATGCCTTTCTAACTAGGCATGATGATTTCAATGATGCTCACATAAAAGATAAGAATTGAAACATAAAGAGAGCATCATGAAGAATATGACCGACACATTTAAGTCTAACCCACTTCCTATGCATAGGGATTTTGTGAGCAAACAACTTATGGGAACGATAATCAACTAGCATAGGAAGGCAAAACAAGCATAACTTCACGATTTTCAACACATAGAGAGGAAACTTGATATTATTGCAATTCCTACAAGCATATGTTCCTCCCTCATAATAATTTTCAGTAGCATCATGAATAAATTCAATAATATATAACCAGCACCTAAAGCATTCTTTTCATGATCTACTTGCATAGAAATTTTACTACTCCCCACATAAGCAAAATTCTTCTTATTCGGAATAGTGGGAGTATCATAAGAGACACGAATACTATAAATTGTTTCCACATTAAAAGAGTAATGTTCAGAAAAAGGGTAATCATAATCATGACAAATTTTATAAATATAATCATCACTACTTTGTATGGATAAGTTTCATCACAATAATCATCATAAGTAGCAACTTTGTTCTCATCATAATCGATTGAAACCTCTTCCAAGATAGTGGAATCATCACTAAATAAAGTCATGACCTCTCCAAATCCACTTTAATATTCATCACAATAAGATTAAACATCCTCCAAAATAGTGGGATCATTACTTCCTAAAGTTGACACTCTTCCAAACCCACTTTCATCAATATAATCATCATAGGTAGAAGGCATGCTATCATCATAACAACTTTGCATATCAAAACTTGGGAGGCTAATATCATCTTCATTAAACTTAGCATCCCCAAACTTGGGACAAACATTAATTTCAGAAAATATATTCTCAAATATGTCATCCTCATCAAACATAGCTTCCCCAAGCTTGGGCCCTTTCATATCATAAGCATAATCACTCTCATCATTAATAGTATGGATAACACCAACATTATAGCAATTATCATCATCACAATGAGTAGTAGGAGAAACATCATTTGGGAGAGATACCTTTTTACCTTTGATGCTCCGTCTTTTCTTTTTCTTCTTCACATTATGTGTGGGTTCAACCTTCTTCTCTGAGCTCCTTATTGATGAGATTGGTTGAATAGAAAGCTCCTCCTCATTACCTGATTCATCATAAGAAATAATAGGAGGATAATGGGAAGTTTCTCCCCTTTCATTAGTGTTCTCTTCATCTTCTATTTGCTTTCTTGTCTTTAGTTAATTGGCAATATAAGGATTTTCAATGCAATTCACCGCACAATACAAATAAATCTTCTCTAGAACAAAACCAGGAAGTTTATAACGGGCAAATTCTGGAAGATGCTTAGTTATAGGTTTCATTTCTTCGTAACCCATAAGCAAACTAAGTTCATTATAATGTGCAAGGGAAATCAAATCATCACAATTTTTGGACACTATTCGATCATGAAACAATTTGCATCGGAGATGTAAATGACCATTTTCATTGCAAAGTTCACAAGTATGGCAAAGGAAATATAAATCTTCAGACTCACCCTTAGCCTTTCTTGCAACAATTTAGTTTCTAAATGCTCATGCCTCTTGCAATATCTATCTTCTCTATTTGGTGTGTCCATGCAAACCCAATTCTCTCCACAAAAATCGACATGCTTATAGGAGACATTTTCATCATAACTAGTGCAATCATCATTAGTACTATGGATATTCAAGGAGTTCATACTAACAACATTGCAATCATGCTCATCATTCAAAGATTTAGTCCCAAGCATTTGAATGCATTCTTCTTCTAGCAATTAAGCACAATTTTCCTTTCCATCATTCTCACGAAACATATTAAAAAGATGAAGCATATGAGACAAACTCAATTCCATTTTTTTTTGAAATTTTCTTTTATAAACTAAAATAGTGATAAAACAAGAAACAAAAAGATTCGATTGCAAGATCTAAATATATACCTTCCAGCACTCACCTCCCCGGCAACGGCGCCAGAAAAGAGTTTGACGTCTACTACACAACCTTCTTCTTGTAGGCATTGTTGGGCCTCCAAGTGCAAAGGTTTGTAGGACAATAGCAAATTTCCCTCAAGTGGATGACCTAAGGTTTATCAATCCGTGGGAGGCGTAGGATGAAGATGGTCTCTCTCAAGCAACCCTGCAACCAAATAACAAAGAGTCTCTTGTGTCCCCAACACACCCAATACAATGGTAAATTGTATAGGTGCACTAGTTCGGCGAAGAGATGGTGATACAAGTGCAATATGGATGGTAGATATAGGTTTTTGTAATCTGAAAATATAAAAATAGCAAGGTAACTAATGATAAAAGTGAGTGTAAACGGTATTGCAATGGTAGGAAACAAGGTCTAAGGTTCATACTTTCACTAGTGCAAGTTCTCTCAACAATAATAACATAACTGGATCATATAAATATCCCTCAACATGCAACAAAGAGTCACTCCAAAGTCACTAATAGCGGAGAACAAACGAAGAGATTATGGTAGGGTACGAAACCACCTCAAAGTTATTCTTTCTGCTCGATCTATTCAAGAGTCCGTAGTAAAATAACACGAAGCTATTCGTTCCGTTCAATCTATCATAGAGTTCATACTAGAATAACACCTTAAGACACAAATCAACCAAAACCCTAATGTCACCAAGATACTCTAATGTCACCTCAAGTATCCGTGGGCATGATTATACGATATGCATCACACAATCTCAGATTCATCTATTCAACCAACACAAAGTACTTCAAAGAATGCCCCAAAGTTTCTACCGGAGAGTCAAGACGAAAATGTGTGCCAACCCCTATGCATAAGTTCATTGAACCCGCAAGTTGATCACCAAAACATACATCAAGTAGATCACGTGAATATCCCATTGTCACCACAGATAAGCACGGCAAGATATACATCAAGTGTTCTCAAATCCTTAAAGACTCAATCTGATAAGATCAAACACTAGCTACTGGTACATACCCTCAGCCCCGAGGGTGACCTACTCCCTCCTCATCATGGAGAGCGGCGGGATAATGAAGAAGGCCACCGGTGAGGGATGCCCCCTCCGGCAGTGTGCCGGAACGGGCTCCCGATAGGTTTTTGGTGGATACAGAGGCTTGCGGCCTCCCGGTCTATTGTTGTCTCCGATGTTTTTAGGGTATATGGATTTATATAGGTGAAAGAAGTCAGTCAGGGGAGCCACGAGGGGCCCACGAGGGTGGAGGGCGCGCCCAGGGGGTGGGCGCCCCCTGCCTTGTGGCCTCCTCGAAGCTTCCCTGAATTCAGCTCCACGTCTCCTGGATCATGTTCGTTCCAAAAATCACGCTCTCAACGGTTTCATTCCGTTTGGACTCCGTTTGATATTCCTTTTCTTCGAAATACTGAAATAGACAAGAAAACAACAATATGGGCTGGGCCTCCGGTTAATAGGTTAGTCCCAAAAATAATATCTTAGTAAAGCCCATAAACATCCAAAACAGATAATATAATAGCATGAATGCTTTATAAATTATAGATACGTTGGAGACGTATCAGTGGGTATGGCGTATGGGAGTAAAGAGGACTTGATACTTAATGCTATGGTTGGGTTTCACGACCTTAATGATCTTTAGTAGTTGCAGATGCTTTCTAGGGGTCCAATCATAAGTGCATATGATCCAAGTAGAGAAAGTATGTTAGCTCATGCCTCTCCCTCTATAAAATTGCAAGAATGATTACCGGTACATGTTATCGATTGCCTAGGGACAAATGAATTTCTTGTTGACAAAAGCTATCTACTTTTATTACCTTGCAATTTATTCGTAGTTTTATTCTCGCAAAGTACTTGTAGTTTTATTCTTGCAAAATAGTTTCATACTTGTTTTAGGTAACGCAAACGTTAAGTGTGCATAGAGTTGTACAGGTGGTGAATAGAACTTGAGGGAGTATTTGTTATACCTTTAGCTCCTCGTTGGATTTGACACTCTTATTTATCGAACAAGGCTATAAACGATCCCCTATACTTGTGGGTTATCAAGACCTTTTTTGGCATCGTTGCCGGGGAGCAATAGCGGGGGTTAATATTCTCGTTTGTGCTTGTTTGCTTTATCACTAAGTAGTTTTTATTTTCCATTCTAAGTTGTTCTCTATCTTTAGTTATAGATATGGAACATGAAAGACCAAAAACTTAGTTGTACTTGCTACTCATGGAGATGGGGAACCTCCTAAAACCCTCTATGTCAGTTACGTGAAAGATATTATGCACTACTTTGATAATCCTGAGAAAACCCCATTCAACTTGATAATGGAAGTAATGTTGGACCAACGTGAATACTTTAGGGATTATTGCTCGACTCAGAAAGGGAAATTGTTATGGGATCAAATTCATATGTTGCATTGGTATGCTCGGGAGCTATGCTTGAGATATGATTATACTTGTTGCTCTAGGATGAATGCTCCACACCTTCCCTTTTCATGCAAATTTAATGATAATGAAACCTTAGCTTCTTATGCTAATGGTAGATATGATTACTATGATGTGAATGAGTAGAAGATTTGTTGCTTTTAAGGGTGCTTATGAAATTGAATCTTTGTTTGAAAAGTATGAAGCTTTTGATGATGATGTTTATAGACCTGAAAATTTTGCTATACTTAAATATTGCTATGGGAATTATAAATACAATGCCGATATTGATGCGTTTATTGAGAAAGTCTCTGCTGTCCAAGAAGAGACTAATATTTTGCAGGAAACTATTGAAGAAGAAATTGATGAAACTATGAGCTCATTGGATGAAAAAGATGATGAGGAGAGCGAAGGACAAAAGGAGGAAGAGTGGATTAGGTACCCATGCCCACCTTCTAATGAGAGTAACTCTTTAGCTCATACATTGTTTAAATTCCCTTCATGCTTACCGAAGGATGAATACTATGATAATTGCTATGATCCCGTTGATTCATTTGAAATATCCCTTTTTGATGAAATTGATGCTTGCTATGCTTCTGACCAAGATACCAATATGAATGATGCTTATGGAGAAGAACTTGCTATACTTCCTTATGTTAAGAATGAAATTGTTGCTATTGCACCAACACATGATAGTCCTATTATGTTTTTGAATCCTCCAAACTACACTATATCAGAAAAGTTTGCTCTTATTAAGGATTATATTGATGGGTTGCCTTTTACCGTTGCACATGATGATTTTGATAAATATAATATGCATGTGCTTGCTCCTCCTACTTGCAATTATTATGATAGAGGAACTAAATCTCCGCCTCTCTATGTTTCCAACACGATAAAAAGTGCAAGAAACTGCTTATGCTATGTATTGGCCTTTACTTGATGTGCATAAATTGTTCCTTTATGACATGCTGATGCATAGGAAGATAGTTAGACTTTGTCATTGCATGATATATGTTGCTTTGTGCTCATTACTAAATGGCAAATCATTGCTAATTAAAATTGGCTTTGATATACCTTGGGATCCGGGCGGATCCACCACTTGAGCACTTTATGCCTAGCTTAATGGCTTTAAAGAAAGCACTGCCAGAGAGACAACCTGGAAGTTTTAGAGAGTCATTTATTTCTGTTGAGTGCTTTTATGAAGTTTAAAAACAAAAAAAAATAGAGGGGAAACTAAAAACTGTTTTAAAAAAGAGAAGCAATCGAAAGGTGATGCATTGGAGAAGTGAGGGTCGACCTTGAACACTTGTCTTCATGCTCATGGAAAAAATGTAGAATTTTTCATGAAGATTCACACAAAAATAATTATCCCCTTGTACAAATCCATTGTATTATAAACATTTTGTGCCAAGATTTGCCTTTAGGATGATTAGATTGCTTGTTGGTATATGCGGTGTAAAAATACAAACTATGGCTGTAGCGTGTGAATTTTCATTTTTTTACTGGACATCAAATGTTTCTAAAACTTTTTGCACAGTACTTCTGTATAGATTGTTTATGTTGCCCTAATTGTTCGGAATTTTTGGAGTTACATAGGTATGTTGAATGTTCAGATTACTATAGACTATCCTATTTAAGACAGATTCTATTTTTGATGCATTGTTTTGCTTGTTTTGATGAAATTATCGATTCTATCGGTGGTATAAGCCATGGAGAAGTTATAATACAATAGCTAAAATGCAAAAACAAAATATGAATGGGTTTGCAATAGTACTTAAAGTAGTGATTTGCATTATTATACTAATGGATTTCATGAGGTTTCTGTTGAGTTTTGTGTGGATGAAGTGATCAAAGATCGAGGAGGTCTCGATATGAGGAGAAGGAGGAGAGACAAGAATTCAAGCTTGGGGATGCCCAAGGCACCCCAAGTAAATATCCAAGGATACTCAAGCGTCTAAGCTTGGGGATGCCCCGGAAGGCATCCCATCTTTCTTGAACAAGTATCGGTATGTTTTCTTCTTCATTTCGTTCACGTGATATGTGTAAATCATGGAGCATCTTTTGTGTTTAGTTTTCATTTTTCTTTTATGCACCATGCTGGTATGAGATAGTCCACGATTGATTTATAGAATGCTCATTGCACTTCACTTATATCATTTGAGTACGGCTTTATAGAATGCTTCATGTGCTTCACTTATATCATTTGAAGTTTGGATTGCCTGTTTCTCTTCACATAGAAAACCGTTTTCATAGAATGCTCTTTTGCTTCACTTATATTTATTAGAACATGGTATTTTGTAGAAAGAATTAAACTCTCATGCTTCATTTATATTTATTTAGAGAGTCAACATGAATTGGTCATTTGCATGGTTAGTCATAAAATCCTACATAAAACTTATGGATCGTTGAATATGATATGTTTGATTCCTTGCAATAGTTTTGCGATATAGAGATGATAATATGTGGGAGGTACTAGTGGATGATCATGTTTAGTAAGATATTGGTGTTAAGGTTTTTGATTCTCGAAGCATGCATGTATAGTCTCCTGTTATGTAGGGAAGTTGGAGCACAATTTATCCTTGATGTCTATCTTTGTGTGAAGGTCGGGGCGTGCGATGGTTAACTCCTACCAACCTCCCCCCTAGGGGCATGCATAGTAGTACTTTGATTTGAGGGCTAATAAACTTTTGCAATAAGTACATGAGTTCTTTATGACTAATGTGAGTCCATAGATTATATGCAGTCTTACCTTTCCGCAACTTGCTAGCCTCTACAGTACCGTGCATTGCCCTTTCTCACCTCGAGACGTGGTGCAAACTTCACCGGTGCATCCAAACCCCGTGATATGATACGCCCTATCACACATAAGCCTTATTATATCTTCCTCAAAACAGCCACCATACCTACCTATTATGGCCTTATCATAGCCATTCCGAGATATATTGCCATGCAACTTCCACCCCTTCCGTTTGATGACTTGAACATTCATTGTCATATTGCTTTGCATGCTCATATAGCTGACTTAGTATTTGTGGCTCAGCCACCGTTCATCATTTTTATACATGTTACGCTAGATCATTGCACATCCTGGCACACTGCCAGCGGCATTATAGAGTCATACTTTGTTCTAGGTATCGAGTTGTAATTTTTATTTCTTTTGAGCTGTAAGTAAATAGAAGTGTGATGATGATCATTATTCATTATTAGAGCATTGTCCCAGTGATGAAAGGATGATGGAGACCATGATCCCCACAAGTCGGGATGAGACTCCGGACTAAAGGGAAAGAAAAAAAAGAAAAATAAAGAAAAATAAAAAATAATAAAAGAAGAAGAAGGGGCATGCTAATTCACACTTGTGCTTCAAAGTAGCACCATGTTTTTTCATATAGAGAGTCTCCTATGTTGTCACTTTCATATACTAGTGGGAATTTTTCATAAGTAGAGTTTGATGCATATCCACTTAGTTTCGTATTGAGCTTTCATACACTTATAGCGCTTAGTGCATCTGTTGCATGGTAATCCCTACTCCTCGCATTGATATCAATTGATGGGAATCTCCATAGCCCGTTAATTAGCTGCTTTGATGTGAGACTATCTTTCTTTTTTGTCTTCTCCAAATTAATCTCTACCACCGTATTCTATTCCACCCATAGTGCTATATCCATGGCTTGCGCTCATGTACTGCGTGAGAGTGAAAATGCTGAAGCGCGTTAAAAAGTATGAACCAATTGCTTTGCTGACACCGGGATAGTACATGATTTATACTTTGTGTTAAGAAGACAGAGCATGACAAGCCTATATAATTTTGTAGGGATAACATTCTTTAGCATTGATATTTTGAAAGACATGATTGTTTGTTGGGATGCCTGAGTATTGATGTCTTTATGACAAATTATAGACTATTGCTTTGAATCACTCATATCTTAATATTCCTGCCATGATTAGACATATGATCAAGATTATGCTAGGTAGCATTCCATATCAAAAATTTTCTTTTTTATCATTTACCTACTCAAGGACGAGCAGGAATTAAGCCTGGGGATGCTAATACATCTCCATTATATCTATAATTTTTGATTGTTTCATGCCAATATTATACAACTTTCACATATACTTTTGGCAACATTTTATATGATTTATTTGGACTAACATATTGATCCAGTGCCCAGTGCCAGTTCCTGTTTGTTGCATGTTTTTTGTTTTGTAGAAAATCCATATCAAACAAAGTCCAAACGCAATAAAAATTTATGGAGAATTATTTTGGAATATATGTGATTTTTGGGACTTGGAATCAACGCAAACGGGGGCTCACAGCCCCCACAAGACACCAGGGCGCGCCCAAGGGGCCAGGCGCGCCCTGGTGGATTGTTCCCTCCTTGGATGTCGGTTGGATCTCTACTTCGGGTGCAAGTAAGCTTATATCCGGAAAAAATCATGTTAAAATTTCAGCGCAATCAGAGTTACGGATCTCCCGGAATATAAGAAACGGTTTTCGGCCAGATCTGGGGAATGCGAAACAGAAGAGAATGGAGAGGGAGATCTAATCTCGGAGGGGCTCCTGCCCCTCCAGAGCCATGGAGGCCATGTAATAGAGGGGGAACTCTCCTCTCATCTAGGGGGGAGGCCAAGGAGGAAGAAGAAGAAGGAGGGGGGTTCTCTTCCCCTCTCTCCCGGTGGCGTCGAAGTGCCACCAGGGCAAGGATCGTGATGGCGATCTACATCAACTCCATCCCCTCTATGCATTGGTGTAACGTCCCTCTCCCTGCTGTAATCTCTACTTAAACATGGTGCTCAACTCCATATATTATTTCCCAATGATCTATGGTTATCTTATGATGTTTGAGTAGATTCATTTTGTCCTGTGGGTTAATCGTGATCTTGGTTGGTATTATTGTATATTTTATTTATGGTGATGTCCTACGATGCCCTCCGTGTTGCGCAAACGTGAGGGGTCCCCGCTGTAGGGTGTTGCGATATGTTCATAATACCCTTATGGTGGGTTGTGAGAGTGACAGAAGCTTAATCCCGAGTAAGTGGGTTATGGCGTATGGGAGTAAAGAGGACTTGATACTTAATGCTATGGTTGGGTTTCATGACCTTAATGATCTTTAGTAGTTGCGGATGCTTGCTAGGGGTCCAATCGAAGTGCATATTATCCAAGTAGAGAAAGTATGTTAGCTCATGCCACTCCCTCATACAAAATTGCAAGAATGATCACCGGTACTTGTTATCGATTGCCTAGAGACAAATGACTTTCTTGTTAACAAAAGCTATCTACTTTTATTAGCTTGCAATTTATTCATAGTTTTATTCTCGCAATGTACTCGCAGTTTTATTCTTGCAAAATAGTTTCATACTTGTTTTAGGTAAATCAAATGTTAAGTGTGCGTAGAGTTGTATCGGTGGTTGATAGAACTTGAGGGAATATTTTTTATACCTTTAGCTCCTCGTTGGGTTTGACACACTTATTTATCGAAGAAGGCACTAGTTCTCAAACAAACCTGCAATCAAATACAACCCTGCAATCAAATACAACACTTATCTCTCAAACAACCCTGCAATCAAATACAAGAAATCTCTTGTGTCCCCAACACACCAAATACAATGGTAAATTGTATAGGTGCACTAGTTTGGCGAAGACATGGTGATACAAGTGTAGTATGGATAGTAGATATAGGTTTTTGTAATCTGAAAATATAAAAACAGCAAGGTAGCAAGTGATAAAACATAGCACAAACGGTATTGCAATGCTTGAAAACAGGGCCTAGGGTTCATACTTTCACTAGTGCAATCTCTCAACAGTGCTAACATAATTGAATTATATAACAATCCCTCAACATGCAACAAGGAATCACTCTAAAGTTCTTATCTAGCGGAGAACATAATATGAAATTGTTGTAGGTACAAAACCACCTCAAAGTTATTTTTTCCAATCAATCTATTGGGCCATCTCTATAAGTGTCATGGATTTGTCATGGCAGATGTCCTAGTGTGAGGACTTAGTCGTGAGGCCAACGCATCTATGTGGTAGCTTGAGAGGGGTTGAGCGGAATCGAGAGACGCAACGCAAGGCAAGGGTTTAGACGACTTCGGGCCCTGGGAAACATCATCCGGTAATAGCCCTACATGCTGTTTGTGGCTAGATCTCATTATGCTCATCAGGGAGACGCCGCATAAGCCGGCTCCCCTTTAGTTGTGTCTAGCCTTAGAGATTGTTTCTTGCTCTCCTCTCTTGGGGTGCCCTGCCCCTCCTTATATAAGTTGAAGGGGTGGGTTACATGACTAGTCCTAGTAGGATTAGGATTACTCAATTACAAGTGGAGTCCTAGTCTGGCTTCCTTTGTAAGGGAATATTCCTTACGCTTTCCTCTTAAGCCAGCCCACCATAACACGAGCAGCCCTTCTGGTCCTTGGGCCTAGTCTTCTATCTGACCCGCCGTCGGGGCCATCTGTGAGTCGTCAGGCTCGTGAGTCGTCTGACCAATGAGCCGCCAGACCCGTGAGTAGCCAGTCCTCCGGCGGGTCATCGGTGAAGCGCCAAGTCCGGCAGGGTCATAATTCCGTTCGGGTTATATCGCGGGGTATATCCCCGACATTAGCCCCCAGTTTAATTTGGATTTATCCATGTTAAACTGATCCTGCAAAATAAGCACAAGAACAAACTTGATAGGTTGTGCTCCGGGTTAAATATTTTCCTGAACCGGCACCTAATCATGCTTAAGTCATTGTCATTTCCTCCTGGATGCGGACTCAAGATCTTATAGAAAATCTCCTTTAACAGATATGTTCAAACTTTGCGAATGCAAAAAATCCGGGTACTTCTTCTGAAAAATCCGGGTCAATAGGCCAGCTTCATAATCAATTTGCTGACATTGGTTTCTTGTAGAGAAATATTATAAGAAATAATCCATTTGAGTCGGTTTCCAAAGCTCCGGCTTAATAAACATATTGGACTCAAGATTCATGTGGTGATCCGCCGGTTTAAGGATATAGAGGCTAGCGAGTTATAATTGCCAAAATTGCCAGCTTGTAAATATTGACAGCACCGGTTCACAACTGTTGCTCACACCAAGTTTGAAAGTGTACCTCCCTTATATTCATATCACTTGTAGCCCCCAAGTGCCGGGTTGTCATGCTTGCAGCAACCTGGGACTTGTAATTGCCTTATGCTCATGAAAACTTCAACCAGTGTAGCCCCCAAGGGCCGGGTCATTATGCAATAATGAGCAGGGACTTTGTAGATATAACCATGTCAACTTGAACAGCAACGTGTAGCCCCCAAGGGCCGACTCAGTAAGATAATACCGAGCTGGGACTTTGTATATAACTTATTGATAATAACATCATATAACATAATCTACACCATGGGGCTTGAACCCACGTCCACAAGGTTAAAAGCTTTGTACTCTACTAACTGAATAGTGGACCATTCAATATAATAGATTAATGCTTGTGTACCTTGAATTTTTGACAGGAGAAACTAGTAGCCCCCAAGGACTGGCTCATTACAATGTGATGAGTCGGGTCTTCAATAAGTTGAGCAAAAAATGACTTTGCATTAGCCCCCAAGTGCCATGGTGCATGCTGGTAGTGACATGGGACTTGCATATTTGATATGATCTCAATCTGAATAATATAGCCCCCAAGTGTCGGGTCGTAAGCCTGCAATGACTCGGGACTATTCCTGCCATTGTAGAATAAATCATATCCATTGATAAAATAATAGCCATTGCGCTAAAGCGACTTTGAATACCTTATCTGTTGACAAGTAAATCCGGAGTTTAAATACCCGGTGGCTCTTGGCCGATGGCGATTTAATACGCCTCCATTGTAAGCCGGAATTTTTATAACCCCGTGACTTATAACCTTTGAGAAAATCCAGAGCGGATAATCATTTTGAAGCATCAGTTTTGATGATGATCTTGAACTTAAGCATTTATATATGCCATAGTTCTGCAAATCCTACAGAGTTTAAACAACATATGCCCTGGCGACTTAACGTCAAAAGCCAGGGCGGGTAACAACCCAAACATAATATAGTCCTTATGCACACAAGTAGATCACGAGATCCCTTGGCGGTTTACCGTAGGGCGGGTCATAATATCTCACATATAACCATTGTGATATTTAATTTTCACTGCCAGTTTATATGACATGTGCAGTAAGGGTGATAACCAATCTTTAGAAGCCAAGACTTCCAAATGCTTGATGATTGTCATATGCTGGCGACTTATCATCCAATGTTAAGCCGGGTTAAGTTTAAGCCGTACGTAAACTTAAATCTGAACAAAAAAGTCTCAAGACAAAATCCAAAGATTGCTTTCAAAAAACTTAAACCATATAAGAAAAAACAATCGGGGCTTCTGATTTGAATACGATTAGTAAACCGTTCCAAGGGGGTTAAGCTAAGATTCGAATACGATCATGTAGCCCCCAGTGGCTTTGGCGTTGTGCCGATCAAGAGGGTACCGACAACTATGTTCTCTTTGGTTCGAATACGACCTATGTTTGAACAGGAAGCCCCCTAATGACCTTGAGAGTTTTCTAAATGACTCTGATTCGAATACGATCAAAGTCGGTTCCCAAAAGGGGTTAAGCTATGATTCGAATACGATCAAGAAGCCCCCTAGTGAGCTTGGCATTGTGCCGATTAAGAGGGTATCGACAACTATGTTCTCTTTGGTTCGAATACGACCTATGTTTGAACAGGAAGCCCCCAAGTGATCATATAAGTTTTGGCATTGCGCCGATCAAGAGGGTACCGACAGCTATGCTCGATGACCAGGAAGCCCCCAAGTGACCATAATAAGATAAGTCATAAGGCAGGATACCCATGTTTGAACCGCGCATCATGGAAGCAAGTTCTCTTTGGCAACCTTTAATTTTTCTGAGAACTCGAACTTGCGAGATATTAATTCTTTTTGAACCGAAACTTCAAACCGGATTTGAGAGCTTCAGAGCTTTGTGGGAGATAAGTTTCCCTTGAACCGGATTTTGACCCAGAATCCTTCTTTTTAAGCCGGAGATTCTCTGACGACCTTCAAATTTTCCCCAATAGTGCAGTAGCCTCCGAGACCGGGTTATCTTCCCTCCACTGACCCGGAGTTCTTGAATCTGCTTTAAACTGGCAATCATTTACTAAGCCGTGTCATCCTAGCCCCCAAGTCTCAAGGCGGCTCGAGGAGTTGTCTTGAGATTCTCCATAGTTGACCATAGCAGAAGGTGTATATCATTGGCATTGATAGCGCAATGTGAATGCACAAAATGCTGAGGTGACTGCGGCGGGTTATAAATGATCCTGTATGAGCAGTGTCAGCAACTCGGCCAATGGTTCCTTCCAACTGGCTGTTTGAAATTAACCAAACTGTAGTGGCGGCAACTTGTGCGCCTGTCCATTGTGCCATCCAGTGCAGACGGCGGCTGATAATACATGATAATTTGCCTCCAATTTTTTGGAAGAAAATCGGGCTCCCCAAGCAGTGACTTGCTCATACTTCAATAAATAGCTCATGCAGACAGGCGCGGCCCGGTATATTGATGTAGACCAGGCCGCGAGAGATGGACGGAAAAGACGACCGCAGCATCAGAGGCGGTACAGACAGATGAGCCGGCCATGGTGTTGTAAGCCGGTGTGGACGAGCGAGTCAATCACAGGCACGGTAATCCGTCCAAACGAACAAGTTAGCCGCATCGTGTTGATGTAAATTAAGCCACAGAGGCGGCGGCTGACACATATATTCGTCGAGCATCTCGTTCGACTATCGCTCTTGCAATGAACAACTGTCCCGCATAAACAATATTACAGACCAAGGCAAAGATAAACTGCTCTTTGACAAAATAATATGTGTTAATAAAACAAACTTGGATGAATATCACCTGACTCTCCCGGACGGCAGATGAATCGGCCGCAACTTTGTAAGCCGGTGCGGACGGGGAGAGTCAGCAGTGGCGTTGTAAGCCGGTGTGGACGAGAGAGCCGGCCGCGATGTTGGAAACGGCACGGATGCAGGCTAGTCGGACATGGGCCCGGACAATGAGTCATTCGCGTGTGTTGATGTAGCGGGGGTGACAACTTGCGCAGGACGGGCGCTAGTGCAAAAAATAACATTTGCCCACGCCCCTTTTGGGACACCTTTTTGTAAAGAATAATGGTCCTACGAAAAAATATCATAGACCAAGTAATTGTTCTCTGATAAAAACAATATACCAATAACGTAAATCTGGATGGATATCACCTGATTCGTCCGGACGACATATGAATCGAAGCAAAATTCCACATGCAGTTTTAACGGGCCTTGAAGGATATGCCCAAATAGTACTTTTTTTGACATCAATACGTAATTGCCTTTGACCTCTCCTTCCATTTTTTTAATCCAACTTCACATCTGTCTTGCGAACAGCCGGCCTCCCGTCTCTTCCTCCTCCATTTGTCTGCTGGTCTCACGAACGCAGCAGTGGGCACGGCGGGCGACCGGCGAAGCAGAGCAGCAAACCAGCAAAAAACGAAGCAAGAGAAAAACACGGCAGCCTGCAGCACGCCAGACCGGTCTGGATAGGAGGTGCCGGTGGCTTGGAAGCGAGCACGAGGAAAGGGGTGGAGCCCATGGGAGTGGCGGCTTAATGCGATGCCGATGAAACCAGGGCGGGTTGAAACCAACGGCGGCTCACCGCAACTTGTGCAGAAGCCGGGCGAGGGCGAGGCCTCAAGGGCTGCTCAACGGCAACCGCAGTGTGGCAAAGGCGATGTAGCTTGGAATGAGCCGGCTTAGCGCGAGGTTGGTGAAGTGGTGCCGTGAGCCCCAACGGCGGAGGTGGCAAGGTGAGCCAGCAACGTGGTCGGCAAAGTGGGCCACGGCAACGACGGCGACTGTTCTGGGCGGCTCTTGGCGGAGGCAGCGCTCGAGCGGTGACTCAGAAACGACAGGCGATTTGGCAGCGGTGACTCTGTGGGCTTCACCCCTGTCTCCAAGGCAACAAATCTTAGGTGGTAAGTAAGTTGACTGTAAGTAGACCAGTGTAAGCATGCAAGTACGCATCAGTTTCTTGGAATGTGCTTTGCATGTTCATGCTAGTAGTCACGTAGGTGATATGCATGTTCATAGTAGTTTCCTAGTAGTCTTCAGGGAGTTTACTTAGCTTGACCTGGGCTGACTTGTGGCCTATAAAAGGAGATGAATCCCATCGGTTGTAAGCAGGCCATTTCAGTACAATACAAGGCATTTCCTCCTTCTAGTACCACCGTGTGTGCTCCAAGCTTTAAGTGATGTGTACTACTACTATGTGTGTGTGATACACTAGTGAGTGTGTTAGTAGTACGTGTGTGTGCTCATCCACTGGTCGTTTATCAGTGTACTCGAGTGCTAGCGAGTAGTTCTGGGCTAACAATTGATATCAGAGCCTCAGGTTACGGTAGCCATGGCTGGTGCAAAAGGAGTGCAGCAACGCACCACCTCGGGTGGTTCCCAGTCGCGGCCATCACAGGACGGCTCCCAGTCGCCGCCTCCGGAGGAGCAACGAGGGCGCAGCTGGTCCAGGCGCGGACATCGTGGTGAGGTCGTGGTTAGGGAGATCGTGCGCAAGACCGCAATCAGCGATAGCGTACCCATCACCTTCCCGATGCTCACGCGCTCAAACTACAGCGAGTGGGCGTTGATCATGGAGTGCAACCTCCATGCGGCGAGCCTCTGGGTTCCCACGGAGGATGACCTGGTCGAGAGAAAGGAGGACAGGAAAGTCGTGGCTGCACTCATGCGCGCCACGCCGCCGGAGATGCATGGCATGCTCGCGGTGAAGGCAAGCGCCAAGGAGGCATGGGAAGCCATCCGTACCCAGCGCCTCGGCAGCAACCGTGTGCGTGAGGCGAACACGCTGAAGCTGCGGGCAGACTTCAAGAACATCGCCTTCAAGGAGGGCGAGCTCGTCGACGACTTCGCCATGCAGATCTCTAGCCTTGCGTCGCAGCTCCACGCGCTTGGCGACACCATGGACGACGTGAGAGTCGTGCGGAAATTTCTCCGCGTCGTGCCACCTCGCTTCGCTCAGGTAGCGGTCTCCATCGAGACCTTGCTTGACCTGAGCAAGCTCTCCATCGAGGAGCTCACGGGCCGGTTGCGGGTGGTCGCGGACCGCCTTGACAACGGCCGCGAGAGCTTCAGCGGCGGACAACTCCTATTCTCGAAGAACTGGGAGGCGAGGAAGCGTCAAGGACATGGTGGCGGTGCCTAGAGCAGCAGAGGCGGCACCGACAGAGGCGGCGGTCGCACCCAGGGCGAAGCCGGACGAGGTGCCGGCAACGACGACCGGGACAAGTGCCGATATTGCAGCATCAAGGGCCACTGGGCCCGTGAGTGCCGCAAGAGGATGGCTGACGAGGATGCTGCGGCCGCGGCAAACCTCGTTCAGGCTGAAGAGGACGATGGGCCAGCAATGATGATGGCTTGCGTCGAGACAATGCAGGAGGGCGCGGCGCCTCCGGAGACAATGGTCCCGACAAGCATCGAAGCCGTGCAGGAGGGTGTAGCACCTCCGGCGACCATGGTGCCGGCAACTGTCACGTCCGATCGGGAGGCACGGAGCTCTTTACTTGATCCCCTCCCAACATCGGTAGCGCTTTCCCCGACAACAGCGTTCTCGGGGGCTTACGACTAGGAGGAGATGAAGACCCGGGTGTGGGGGAGCCAAACCCCGGGAACCACGTCCCTTGTGACGCTGGTCAAGCCCATGCAAGTTGGCACGGCAATCGCGGCCCCGACATCCTCGGGACCCGACAAGCCCGTGCAAGTTGGCACAGCAAAGGCGCCACCGACATCCTCGGGACCCAACAAGCCCGTGCCAGGAGGCACGGCAACGACGCATATGGTGGCCACGTCCCGACCATGATGCTGGCAACCAGTGAGCCCGTGCAAGAGGCACGACACTCTCAGGTCGGCCACACCCCGACAACCAGGTTCTCGAGGTTCTGCAAGCCCGTGTGGGCAACACGGCACTCTTCGACAAGTCTCAACTGGGGGGCGATGAAGAGACGGTCATGGGGCGACAAGGCCTCAACCATGACTATGGCGACCGTCGAGACCGTGCAGGAGCCACGGTGGTCTATGGTCGGCCACACCATGACCTCGACATGCTCAGGGTCCATCGAGTCCATGCGGGAGGCACGACTCGCAGCTGTTGGGGAAGACCCGACAAGCAAGTCTGTTGGGAAGAGCGACAAGGAGTCCGCTACCTTGGGAGAAGCCACTCCAAGTAGTGCGGTGTCCGACAAGTCATCCCAGGGAAAGGAGTTCTCGGGTAGCATGACGTCCGACACGACGACCCCGCGAAGGGAGTTCCCGGGCAGTGTGACGTCAGGAGCTACGACCCCAGCAACATTGACGCCTAAGAGTGAGGTGGTTCATGGGCAGTCTGTGTCCCCGCCTACAGCGCGGTCGGACCTGTTCGACGCCAACAACGTTGGCAATCCACACAGGTCGTGACGCCTAGGGGGGACTTCTCGGCGAGCCTGTGGGACGGCCGCAGCACCCCGAGATCAGGAAGGACGAGCACGGCGCCTTCATCAAGCACAAGGTGCGGCTCATCACGAAAGGTTACGTACATCGCGCGGGGGAGGACTTGCAGGAGGTCCTCGCTCTGGTGGCAAAGCACGAGCAGGGCGTACGGGCTACACAAAGCCCCAGAAGACGGATATCCCGATGAAGGCAGCATCCGGTTTTAGAAGCTGCACAATAAGGTCGGAATTGTCAGCATCCAACCCACTCGACAGGGTTGAGGGGGAGATTGTGGGCTTCACCCCTGTCTCCAAGGAAACAAATCTTAGGTGGTAAGTAAGTTGACTGAAAGTAGACCAGTGTAAGCATGCAAGTACGCAACAGTTTCTTGGAATGTGCTTTGCATGTTCATGCTAGTAGTCACGTAGGTGATATGCATGTTCATAGTAGTTTCCTAGTGGTCTTCAGGGAGTTTACTTAGCTTGACCAGGGCTGACTTGTGGCCTATAAAAGGAGATGAATCCCATCGGTTGTAAGCAGGCCATTTCACTTCAATACAAGGCATTTCCTCCTTCTAGTACCACCGTGTGTGCTCCAAGCTTAAGTGTTGTGTACTACTACTACTATGTGTGTGTGTGATACACTAGTGAGTGTGTTAGTAGTACGTGTGTGTGCTCATCCATCGGTCGTTTATCAGTGTACTCGAGTGCTAGCGAGTAGTTCTGGGCTAACAGACTCATGGTAGCAGGGCAGGTTCAAAACCCGCGGCAGGGCCATGCTCAAGGTGGAGGTGAAGCCGAGGCCGGCTCGGGTCGGACCAGCGGGGGCGACTCAGCACGACCTTGGCGGCGACTCGAAACAGAGACAGGTGAGGCAGGCGGCAACGTGCATCTGAGCCGGCGGCGGGTTGGAAAGCGCTGGCGCAGCCGGAGCCGCGGCCATGCAACCATCGGAGGCGCGCCCAGCCATGGTGGCTCAGAAACGAAAAATCAATGGCCGCATCAAGTCCGCGGCCATATACACTTCCATCGATGGCCGTTCAGAGATCAAAATTGAATCTGTATTGATCAAGGCATGTAAAACGTGCGGTGATAGGTTGCCCTTGATGGATCTTCCTTGTCGTCACCTGAGAGACTTGTGAACTTACATACCAGCTTTTTCCTTCCATAATTCTTGAATTAACCTCCCCGTAGCTTTCTTGTAGCAATTGGAGTTGGCCTCTAGTGATGTACTAGTACTTTGGAAACATCAGGGTTGATGCTTAATGCGATGGAAATAATGTGCTTGTCTGCACCTTTTGGATTGGATGCAAGGCTTCCGTTGTTGCTTCGGTTGATGACCATGGGACTGTATGCAGAGGCAACAACTCGGCGATTCTGGCTTCAATGCATCACCAGGCCACACGTGATGGTGTACACGACGCAACGCTAAATTTTCATGATCTTTAATCCTTAACTTAGCGCCGGCTCTTATTCATCCGGCAATCGCGAGCCTCTCGATCCCTAGAAGAGATCCCTTTAAGAACTCATCACCACCATGCGCAGGCCTCATGGTGGGCGCCAACTGCCATGGATTTGTCACGGCAGATGTCCTAGTGTGAGGACTTAGTCGTGAGGCCAACGCATCTATGTGGTAGCTTGAGAGGGGTTGAGCGGAATCGAGAGACGCAACGCAAGACAAGCGTTTAGACAGCTTCGGGCCCCAGGAAACATCATTCGGTAATAGCCCTACATGCTGTTTGTGGCTAGATCTTATTATACTCATCAGGGAGACACCGCATAAGCCGGCTCCCCTTTAGTTGTGTCTAGCCTTAGAGATTGTTTCTTGCTCTCCCCTCTTGGGGTGCCCTGCCCCTCCTTATATAAGTTGAAGGGGCGGGTTACATGGCTAGTCCTAGTAGGATTAGGATTACTCAATTACAAGTGGAGTCCTAGCCTTGCTTCCTTTGTAAGGGAATATTCCTTACGCTTTCCTCTTAAACCGGCCCACCATAACACGAGCCGGCCTTCTGGGCCTTGGGCCTAGTCGTCTATCTGACCCGCCATCGGGGCCATCCGTAAGTCGTCAGGCTCGTGAGTCGTCTAACCAGTGAGCCACCAGACCCGTGAGTCGCCAGTCCTCCGGCGGGTCATAGGTGAAGCGCCAAGTCCGGCCGGGTCATACTTCCGGCCGTGTCATATCGCGGGGTATATCCCCGACAATAAGTGTCACATAAAACCCTAGAGTTCGTACTAAAATAACACCATACAGATCAACCAACTCTAATGTCACCTAGATACTCCAATGTCACCACAAGTATCCGGGAGTTGATTATTTGATACACATCAAACAAATTCAGACTCATAATATTCAATCCAACACAAAGAACTTCAAAGAGTGGCCCAAGATTTTTACCGAAGAAAGTAGGACGAAAACGTGTATCATCTGCTATGCATAGATTACCCCACTATCACGATAATCCGAAAGTTGAGTACCAAAACATATATCTACTGAATCAATAGAACACCCCATTATCACCACGGGTATCCACATGCAAGACATACATTAAGTGTTCTCAAATCCATAAAAGTATTCAATCCGATAATAGTGAAACCTGAAAGGTAAAAACTCAATTCATCACAACAAGATGGAGAGGGGGAAAACACCATATGATCCAACTATATTTACAAAGCTCGCGGTACATCAAGATCATGCCAAATCAAGAACACGAGAGAGAGGTCTGTCGGCGTTCTGGGAACGGGGGTCCCCAGACTTGCCTGCCTATGGCCTGCGGCGTGGCTCAAGTGGGGGCCCAATGCAGCCAGCTTCATCAGCTCAAGCTCAAGACCCTCGCGAGGGGCCAAGCCTCGCGGGGCGGACGACAGGGAGCTTCTTCACGAGCAGCCTCCTCAGGCAGGCTCGCGAGGAGGCGGAGAGATCAAGGCAGGACACCTCCCGAGGGCCCCGTGATGCAAGCCATGACGATCGAGGACCAGGCGGGCCCCAGGCGGGCGCCGGCCTGCGCAGTGTCCTTGTTTCCCTTTCGGTGCAAAGGGGGCAAGCACAGGCCAAGGCATTAGGCAAAGGTTACCGTTTCGGTGCAACAAGACCAAGACCAGCAGAACGGCGGGATGGAGGTCATCGTGGAGCCCGGGGCGGCGTCACCGTCAGAGCCTTTGGCAGCCGAAGACCAACTTTAGTCAGGATAAGTGTACTAGATGTTCCCCTTCAAAATGGCCAATTGTTGGCGCCCTTCCCACTCATTATTTGGGGAGAGGCCCAGGGCCTCGCTCTATAAATAGGACTAGCCACCACAAGAGAGAAATCATCTAGATATCGACCAGAGAGAGATAAGCGACTGAACTCACCCAAGCAGTTCATCGCACCAGCTCAAGAACAGCCCCTCGCGAGGCTGTTCTCCCTTTGTACTGTTCATCATCAGTCCCAGAGGTAATCCGCCACACCACACACTAGAGTAGGGTATTACACCATAATGGTGGCCTGAACCAGTATAAATCTCGTGTCCCTTGTGTGTTCATCTTTCTTGCTTAGATCTTTGCGAGACTTCGAGACGTGAGCTGGTTGGGGAGAGATCTTCGTGCGCACCCCAGTGTTTGAACCTCAAGGGTCCGCCGGAACCCGAAATCCAACATTTGGCGTGCTAGGTAGGGGTGCACCGGAATCTTTCTTCCGCTGGTCGTGTCCGATCTTCCGTCGTGACCATGGTTGACGCTCGCCGAGACCGTGCCGAGCGTCGAGCTGCTCTCGCCACCCGCGTCGCCCAGACGGCGCCCGTTGGCGGACGCCCCCGTCGTTCTCCGTCGCCTGCCGCCAACGCCGCCACCGGCCCAGCGGGGAACGAGCAGCAGGCCTCGTCTCAGCATCCTTCAGTGCGGCGCGATTGCCGCACCGCCACCCCATCGCAGACTCCAGCTGGTTCGTCGTCCAACGCCCGTCGTGCCCCACAGACGCACACGTCGCGCTACTCCTGGCGCGTGAGCTCCTGCACTACCATCCCGTCAACGACCTCTATGAGGACTGGCTCGCCCGCATCACCGAGCTCATCAGCGCCGCAGGGGGCTCTCCCCTGTCGTCCCTCTCGCTGCCTCGCATTCCATCCTGTGCAGGAGGCGAGGAGCATGAGGTGCCTCCTCCACCTCCTCCCCAAGAAGGCGCCCTGGCTCCAAGGCGCGCGGCCCCAGGTCGAGACCCGCCACATCCGGCGCCTGCGTGCCAAGAAAGGAGCTGCCAATAGATCCCTCGCCCCCAAGAAGGTGCTCGCGTGCTCCCAGCACCGATGCGCCACGACCGCATCCCTGCACCGCCACGTCAAGACCCAGCGTTGCTCCAGGCAGCGGCGCGCGGGAATCCCCAGGAGCAAGCCCCACCTCAGCAGAGAGCTCCGGTGGCCACTGCAGGCTGCCGCGCTTTCACCTCTGAGCTGCGTAGCGTCACGTGGCCCGGCAAGTTCAAGCCAGACCTGCCTCCGCGTTACGACGACACTGCGGACCCTGCGGAGTTCCTACAACTCTACGAGTTGGGCATCAAGGTCGCCAACGGGGACGAGAAGGTCATGGCGAATTGGTTTCCCATGGCACTCAAGGACGGCGCTCACACCTGGCTCCTGAACCTGGCCCCAGGCACGATCTCCTCCTGGGATGAGATGCGCACCCGCTTCATCACCAACTTCCAAGGTACTCGCAACCGGCCCCCGGCCATGAGCGACCTGCACCACATCAAGCGACAGCCGGGAGAGACCCTGCAGAAGTACATCCAGCGCTTCAACAACGCCCGCCTCAAGATTCCTAAGGTGACTGAGGAGGCCATCATTTCAGCCTCCTCCAACGGCGTGCGCGACATCAAGATGAAGGAGGAGCTAGCAATCCATGAAGACCTGTGCACATCGCTGGAGCTGTTCAACCTGGATACCAAGGGCGCCAGGGCTGAGGAAGGGCGCCTCTCCCTCCTCGAGCTCCCGGCTGCCAACCACGAAGAGAAGAAGCCCAAGGCCAAGGACCTGAAGCGCAAGGGGGCTGCTGTGCTCGCAGCAGAGCCAGACACCAAGCGAGGCAGGGATCATCCTGAGTCATCTAAGGGCAGCCAGTACTGCGTGTACCACGACCTCCACACACACGACACCAATGAATGTCAGGAGCTCAGGGCCGTGCGAGATGGACGTATCGGCCGACGCCCCGACCGCAACGACCGAGGCTATGGCCGAGGAGGAGGAAGAGGTGGAGGACAATGGGAAGACCATGGCCCTCGCCAAGGGTGGCGTGACCGGCCTCGCGAGGACCGCTGGCAGTACCAGCCTCGCGAGGGAGGTTGGAGGGATCAGCCTCGTGAGGACCGCCCTCAAGGCAACGCAGGCCTCCCTCCTCTGCCACCACCACCAAGGAGGAATGAAGACCATCACCAGGACGAGGGGGCTGGGGGCTTCCAGGAGCCGCGCGCAATCGCTTGCATCCTGGGCGGTGCTCAGGCCCCAGCCTCTTAGAGCATCTTCAAGCAGTTTGCTCGCGAGGTGAATGCAGTCCTCCCCAAGCTTGAGGCCACGCGCCCACTCAGGTGGTTTGCATGCGCTATCACGTTCAGCTCAGCGGATCAGCTCAAGTGTGCGGCAACGGCCGGAGTCCTCCCGATGCTTTGTTCCCCAGTCATCAGAAATGTGCAATTCACCAGGACCCTCATCGACGGCGGGGCTGGGCTCAACGTCCTGTCCATCAAGACATTCAACAATCTCCAAGTGCCATACGATCAGCTTCAGCCAACCAAGCCTTTCTCAGGAGTCACTGATGGTTCCACTGTTCCAATAGGGCAAGTTCATCTTCCCGTCACCTTTGGGCAGCGTAACAATTACCGCGCCGAGCTCATTGACTTCGACGTCGCTCACATCCGCTTGCCATACAATGCAATCCTCGGGTACCCAGCTCTGGCCAAGTTCATGGGAGTGACTCACCATGGCTACAATGTCCTCAAGATGCCAGGAAGAGGTGGAATAATCACAGTGCCGTGCGAGGAGAGGGATGCGGTGTGTTCTCTTGAGCGTGCCTTCCAGGCCGCAGCAATCGAAGATCCAGATCACAGGAGCGGGAGGCTCCCTGAGGCAGCCCCTAAGAAGAAGAAGGCTTCACCTGGCCCAAAAAAACACAAGGCAGGCCCCTCCGGAGGTGTTGCGTCAGGACCCGCACCCGTCCAAGGGGCGCCACCCTCTGTCGCATAGGAAGGTGCACCCGGCGCCCTCCTCGGGCAGGGCTCGGGGGCTCTCACCTGGAGGGCCACCGACCTCACCAAGGTCATGAGGGAGGCGCTCGGGCACCACTTCGAGGCGTGCTTCAAGGCACGTTTCCCTCAGGAGGTTATAAGCCAAGGAAGACAAAACCCCCAAGAGTTCATCGCGAGGAAAATTCAGGAGCTACAGGAGTCAAGAGTCATGCGAGGCAGTCACCGCCTTCCCGCTGTAGCCCCACATCCCGGCGAGGATGGTGGGCTGCGTGTCTGCATCGACATACCGGGGCTCAACCGAGCTGCGTCTCAGGAGCTCCTCTGGCCTTCACGCGTGGGGCGCTGTGAGGGTCCACCTCACAGCTACATTCGCATGCCCTTCGTCCTGCCGAACACAGCTGATGCCCACCAGCGCCTGATGAGGAGCATACTGGACGCTCAGGTGGCCAGGCACCACGCGTTCCTGGAGGAGATGGAGATGGACCTTGAGGAGCCGCCCGGACCCTCAGAGCCTCCCGAGGCTCAGGGCTCCGAGGGCTCGTGAGGGTTGGCTGCTTCACCGTGCGTCGACAGCTACTCCGACACTCGCTCTGCAATGGTATCAGGTGACATCTTTTTAAGTTTTATCTTCAGCTGGGAGCACCCGCAGGTCCGCATCATTCCCAGGTCGCGTGGGTCCGTCCCTGCGGCATGTATCCGTTTTGCTTATGTTCTTCATCTGGTTTGTTGGGGGCGCCCCTCGGGCTGCATTACCCCCAGGCTGCTCGGGCCAGACCCAGTGGCATTTACTTCCATCAATCTATCTAAATGAATTTGCTCCTTCGTGCTTAACATGCTATAATTAATCGCCTGCTCGATTAACGCCTACCTTTGGCGCCGCTCGCTCTGGCACGGCACTTGCGCATGGGTCTGTCCCTGCAACGCCAAAAAATCTGAGTGGCTGAGCTCTGGCCGCGGCAACCCCACAAGGTGCCACCTCACCAGGCTCTCAGTGCCCCAATCACTCCCTCGGAGCAACCGATGGTTAGCTGATAACCGAGACAACAGGCCTTGTTTCCCCTCGCGGTTGGTATGCAGGACCCGCTCTAGGATTAACGCTGGTGACTTCGCGAGCCTTCTGCTCCTTCTCTTCGGCACGACCCGCTTGCACGTTAAAAGGGGGGGCGCCTGAGCATCGCGACTCATGGGCTCTTACTGGCTCTCCAGCCCTCACCCCCTGGCCTTGACCCACGGCATCGCTGGCATACCAGCGACGGCTGAAGCCTGCCTGGGGACTGGGACCTGTCAGCGTAGAGCACCAAGCCCTCGTGAGGAAAGAAAGGGGGAGCCGAGCCGGCACAGGACAAGCACCTCGCATCGATTCATACTAGGGATATAATATTTACAAAATATGTGGCCCGCGCCTCACATACCCCCGCGGGGTGGTACTTCGATTCCTCGCAGGGAACAAAAGGAGCTAATCCTAAAGAGCGCTGACTACACATGCCTCCGCAAGAGACGCCATCATCAACAGTGGGCCATCAGGCACCGGCGCCAACCCCATACAGATCAGTGGTGTCGGCGGCCTGACGAGCCCGCCCTGCTCCGAGCGCGACGCGAGCTCGGGGGCTCGTAGCTGTCGTCGCTCGTCTCCGGGGTCGCGAGTTGCTCGGGGAGTCGCTGAATCCTCCGGCACCTCTACTGTCGCCTGAGGGGCTGTTGGGGAAGCGATGGGCGAGCCTAGTCCTCGCCACGGCAGGGCCCCGACCGCCTTTCTCAGGGCAGCATTACAGCCAGCGTCCTTCCGCATCGAAGACCTTGAAGAACATCAGGGAGGCGCCATCGTACTCGAGGTGGATTACGAGGGTGCCACCTGTCCTGCAGACCCGGGCGATCTCGCCCCAGCCACGGGTCATGTAGACCTTGCCCGGAGCGGTGACCTCGACCTCTGCTCCGGTCGCAGGGGTGCTGCAGTCAGCGTGCTGCAGCTAGAGCTCGATAGGCCCCCTCGGCGGGATCTCAAAGGCGAAGGAGGGAGGAAGGCGAATCCAAGATCGAGGAGGCATGGCGGCGTGGAGCACAAGCTCACGAGAGGAGCCCTTAGCATGGACTCCAGGAGGAATGACGCGCACCGCCGTGACCTGCCGGCGTCGACGGCGGCATCGCCGGTGTCGCTCGGCGCCTTCTTCTCCAGGGCCCTCGATCTGAGCGTACAAGGGCAGCGGGAACCCCGGCGGTGGCCGCTCGTACCAGGGCCTCGATATCTCCTGCCGCGCACCCTCGTCTCGGCGGCAGAGGACTAACCGCTTCTTCAGCAGAAGTGGGTCAGGACCCTGTCGGGGGGCCTTTCCCTTCTCTTCTGCAGAGAACCGGCGGATGGGTGCCATCAGCGTGAGACAGAGCAATGGCGAAGATGAAGAAGAGGAGGAGTAGTAGAGGAAGATGAACTGGAATGGCTCGCGCCATTCCGCACTTATAGCCGGAGGAGGCCAACCGTCGGCCTCCATGATCGCAGGTAATCATGACCCATTTTTGCATGCAGGGACTGGTCAAGTCGTGCGGTTGCCGAGGCATCGTGGGGAAGCGGAGACGCCCACATCCAATCAACTGCCACGTGACGCCCAAGGCTGCAGGCTGTTGGGGCCCGCGGCGCTTCGCACTTGCCCCTTCGCTTCTCTGCTAAGAGAAGTCCGAGCGCGCCTTGGGCCCGGGGGTACTGTCGGTATTCTGGGAACGGGGGTCCCCAGACTTGCCTCCCTACGGCTTGCAGCGTGGCTCAAGTCGGGGCCCAATGCAGCCCAGCTTCATCAGCTCAAGCTCAAGACCCTCGCGATGGGCCAAGCCTCGCGGGGCGGACGACAGGGAGCTTCCTCAGGAGCAGCCTCCTCAGGCAGCGTCGCAAGGAGGCGGAGAGATCAAGGCAGGGCACCTCCCGAGGGCCCCGTGACGCAAGCCATGATGATCGAGGACCAGGCGGGCACCAGGCAGGCGCCGACCTGCATAGTGTCCTTGTTTCCCTTTCGGTGCAAAGGGGGCAAGCACAGGCTAAGGCATCAGGCAAAGGTTACTGTTTCGGTGCAACAAGACTAAGACCAGCAGAACGGCAGGATGGAGGTCATCGTGGAGCCCAGGGCGGCGTCACCGTCAGAGCCTTTGGTAGCCGAAGACCAACTTTAGTCAGGATAAGTGTACCAGATGTTCCCCTTCAAAATGGTCAATTGTTGGCGCCCTTCCCGCTCATTATTTGGGGAGAGGCCTAGGGCCTCACTCTATAAATAGGACTAGCCACCACAAGAGAGAGATCATTTAGAGATCGACCAGAGAGAGAGAAGCAACTGAACTCACCCAAGCAGTTTATCGCACCAGCTCAAGAACAGCCCCTCGCGAGGCTGTTCTCCCTTTGTACTGTTCATCATCAGCCCCAGAGGCAATCCACCACACCACACACTGGAGTAGTGTATTACACCACAATGGTGGCCTGAACCAGTATAAATCTTATGTCCCTTGTGTGTTCATCTTTCTTGCTTAGATCTTTGCGAGACTTCGAGACGTGAGCTGGTAGGGGAGAGATCTTCGTGCGCACCCCAGTGTTCGAACCTCAAGGGTCCGCCGGAACCCGAAATCTGACAAGATCAAATACATAGTTACTGGTACATACCCTCAGCCTTGAGGGTGAACTACTCCCTCCTCGTCATGGAGACCGCTGGGATGATGAAGATGGCCTTCGGTGATGATTTCCCCCTCTAGCGGGGTGTCGAAAAAGGGCTCCAGATAGGATCTCTTTGGTACAAATGCTTCCTGCGGTAGAGTCGAAGTTCTAGGGTTAACTTTCGGGGTTTCCTGAATTTTGTAAGGATTTTCGGAGTTGGAATCACGTGGAGAGTGGCCACAGGGCCCCACAAGCTACTTGGGTGAGGCCACCCCCTGGGCGCGCTCAAGTGGCTAGTAGGGCCCCTGTGAGTCTTCTGGTACTCTCCCGAAGCTTCCTGGGTCCCTTTCTGTCTAGAAAAAATCATGAAAAAGTTTCGTTGCATTTGGACTTCATTTGATATGGATCTTTCAGAAAACCAAAAACAAGCAGAAACAACAACTCACACTGGGCACTAGGTCAATATTTTAGTCCATTAAAATCATATAAAAGTGCACCAGAACCATATAAAATTATTGTAAACATGGCATGAATGCTTCATAAATTATAGATACGTTGGAGACGTATCAACATCCCCAAGCTTAATTCCTACTCATCCTTGAGTAGGTAAACAATAAAATAAATAATTTATGTAGTGTGAATGCTAGCATAGTGCATAAGTTTGATCAATGATAATTATAATAACTTTTTCAAGCATCATAATAGCAACTCTTTCTCATAAAACTCATCATGATAAAGTAGCAATCAATTCACATGTTATGGTTCAAAAAATGCATTCTCTTGAACCTTAATAATCTATGTTCTTAGTCAGCAAAAACTTACAATTCATATTGCTTTCTGCAAAGTCTAAGTAAGAGCTCCACATACTCAATTATCATATAGTTTTCTATGATTCCTAATACTAAAAGCATATTCTTAGAACAAATAGCATCCATCGAACACAAAGAAAGATAGGGGCTTAATTTTCGCCTCCCAATTCATTTATTGTGGCACCCCGGCTCAGAAAGACCGGAACACCTTGTATTCCAGCCCAGAGATCAAGTCTTCTGGAATACGGCACTGCTTAGCATAGAAAAATTAGCTCTTATTACAAATACTCGAGGATACATGAGTCCTGATGATACAACAGATTACATCAGAACATCGACATTACGCCTTCTAGGGTAGCTCTATGCTAGCAGCGGAATAACTTCTAGCAGTGGAACAGCGACAACGGCGATGGAATCCACTCTGCAGGGACTCTGGCTGGAATGCTTATCTAGCTCGGAAACTCGGGATCCTCGGCTATCAAGCAAACATGACATGACCTGCAAACTGGCATGACATGCCAGGTGAGTACTTTGAATGTACTCGCAAGCTCACATCAACCAAAGCAATCAAGACAAACAACAACATAGCATTTACAGGTTAAAGATCAAAGATGAACATTATATCACTAGATCAATACGAGATGAGCATGGCATGAACATATGAACCTGATGGTACTAACATGCAACATGTTTAAACTATCATGATACAACTTACTCTGTTCGAAGGTTACCTCGTGACCACCACATGGATTGACTTACCACCGTGGACATGACACAACTATCTTAGGCTCAACCAAGCTTGGTATTAACCATACTATAGTGACCACATGACGACAAGGAGTTTGATCTTTACCCGGGATCATCACATGACACCATAAATATCAACCAACTTCAGTATCCACGATACCACAGTGATCCTCTCACGATTACATGAAGATCAACCAACTTCATTTCCTCATCGAACCAAGGTTATTCATTAGTCAGGTAATTATTACAGTTGACCCATAGTGTGACCTACTATGAACTGGGCCCATATCTGTGTAACATCCCAAGCATCACACTACAGTAATCTCCCCCTAATGAAGGTCATGTCATCATGATATCATGCCAAAATGCCACTTGTCCAAAATCTACTTCAAATTCAAATTCAAATTGCATGTCAAATATTTGCTTCTTCTTTCATGCAAATAAAATAGTTCATCCTATGGCAAATAATCCCTAGATATTTGTCATGTTGAAGCCAACATATTTGGAATTCCCAAATTACCCCTAAGAATTTATTATGTGGTCCAGCAGTATTTAAGATATCCTTTTCATTTTCTAAAAATGCTTGCACAACTCCTCAAGGCCCCAAACTTTTTGTGGCAGTGCCCAATTATTCTTCGAAATTGTTTTGACCAGTGGCACAATTTTGCAAAGTCATTAGTGTCTAAAAAGAAGATGCGAAAGCTGCTGGAAAAATAGAAAAGAAATTAAAAAGGAAAAGCAGAGGGGAGAGAGAGAAAAGAGCCCCTGGCCTCCCATTGGGCCTTGGCCCACTCAAGCTGGCCAGCCCTCTCCCCATCCCCGGTCGATTCTCTGTGCCCCCGACCCCGTCGCTACAGGAGGCTGGTCGCCGCCACACCACCTCGCTGGCGCCGTCCCGTGGGGATAAGGCCGACATCCGCGTCCCCTCGAGCACCCCCCCCCCGCTCTCACCCACTCACTCTGCCACTCCACTCCCCTCTCCGCCTCTCCCACTCCCCTCTAGATCCCCTTCTCTTCCCCCTCACCAAGCACCGCCGTCGCCATGGCTGTGCCATAGCCCCGGCCACAACCACCACCTCGCTCCGCCATCATGTCGAGAAGCTCTGACGGACCCCGCTGCAGCCTCCCCGACCTCGAGCCCGAGCTCTGCATCATCGCAGCCTCGGATTGAGGCCGTCTTCTTCATCGGATTGCCGGTGCGCCTTCGACGAACGCCGTAGACTCCTGCTGCTCCTAAACTACCACGGGCCTTTCTTGCACCGCGCGGTGAGCCCCTCTTCCCCTTCCCTCGCTCCCCTGGCCTCTTGCGCTCTAATAGCCACCGCGTCCGCCATAGCTGAGCTCAGCTCCGCCGCATAGCTCGCCGCCGTCTCCATGGGCATCGTCATGCTCGCCTGAGCACTCGAGAGTGCTCAGGCCATCTTGCCGCATCCACCCATGCCGCTAGGTCCCTTCCCCGTAGCCTCTAGCGTTGACCACACGTTTGCCCGAACTCCGGCGACCACCACGGTTCACGTTGCCGTCGTTTTAGTGCGTTTTCGGCCGGGCCAGTACCATCACGCGATGTGCCGCTCCGCGCTCGCTCGATCCCGCCCTTCCGCACTCGATTTGGTGGCCGGAGGATGAATCCCGACCACGTCCTGAGCCGCTCCGCCGCTGGAATGGTCGCCGGCAGCGAAACCCCGACGACACTGACCAGGCACCAAAGGTGCAGCCTCCCGTGAGGCTGACAGCGGGCCACATGGGCACCAGTTGACTGGGTTGACCCAGTCAACTACTGACTGGGCTGCCCAGTGAGACTGACGTGTGGGCCCCACTTGTTTAAAACATTTAAAATAAACAAATAAATCTGCTAATTAAAATCTTTAATTAAATAGTAATTATTTAGTCACTAACACCTCGGGCCCACCCCTCTAATTAGCCTCTTAGTTTAGTTTAAATTACTGTTAGGCTAACAGAGGCTGACATGTGGGTCCCGTTGGACCCACAAGTCAGTTTTGACCTGGCCAGCGAGCCTGTTGACCGCTGACATCATCCCCACGCAACGCTGATGTCATAATGAATTTTTGTTAATTTGAATAATTCCAGAAAATACTTTAATCTTTAAAAATTCATAGAAAATAAACCGTAGCTCGGATGGAAAAACTTTATACATAAAAGTTGCTGAGAACGACGAGACGAATCCGAATACACAGCCCTTTTACCTGTCAGATGCCTCTAACTATCTGAACATGGAACATTCCCCTCCGGTCATCTGTCTGACACATGTATGGAACCGAGAATACATACTCGGTTGAATTCCCCCTTCACCTATATCGTGTAGCCATACGTTAGGTCGCACCTGACACAACATATTGCCATGTTATGCTTTGTGATGCTTTGTTGGCTTTATATTTATTGTTTCTTCCCCCTCTTCTCTCCGGTAGACCCTGAGACCGATGCTGCCACTATGATCGACTACGTCCACGACAATACTTCTTCCTTTTCAGCAGAGCTTCCAGGCAAGCCCCCCTTTGATCATCCCGATATCGCCATTCCATTCCCTCATGATTGCATTAGATTTTGCTACTGTAATTGATTGCTCCTATTCTGATGCATAGCCTACTTTTGTAACCTGCTTATTGTTACTTACCTGCTTATCCTAAACTACTTAATATAGGTTGGTTAGTGATCCATCAGTGACCCCCCACCTTGTCCGTGTTGCCCCTGCTTCATCATCGAAGACCTGATCAACGGGATCGAAGACCAGGCCCCAGCACCGCACATCACTTTAACTTAGTTGCTCGACACTACTGGGTTAATATCGAGTGCCGAGGGTGAGACCTCATCAGCACTTCTGATGTTAACCCTGTAGTGTAGCTATTCGGTCGTGGTCATCGAGGGTGATTTCCTCCTTAACCACTTCCGATACGACTGTGTCGTGCAACCCCTCAAGTGTGGACCTCGAGGGTGGTTCCTCTTCCGTTCACCTTGATGATCACATTGAGTGGAATCCACCGGGGGTGGTTCCTCAAGGTTCCCCTTGGTGTTAGACACACTGTTACTATGATTACTATGACTTTACAATGAACCATGTTACTAAAGACGGATCGGCCCTGAGGGGTACCCGCGCGGGCTTAATTGTGAGTGATGTGGAGTCCGGTTCACCTGGAAGGTGCCCGCGAGATACTTACGAGGTGTGGCCGGGCATTCCTAGCCCTTGCCGCAAGTCCTCGAGACGGGGCAACGGGGTGACATCTTTCGTGAGTCTCTGCTTGTTACCACCTGTTCCTAATCCAGTACGATTTGGATATTTGATCTCAGGAGCCTCTGGCCTGATACCACTAACCATCACGTGGGCATAGTATGGGCGTTCTGCTCGTATGCATCAGCCGAAGCTTAATAGACGTCAGCGACTGAGCGGCGCGCGCCGGTTTGGACTGGTAAGCACCTGCCTTTTTGAAGGAGGTAGCTAGGTCTGCTCACCAGCCGCATACGCAACGTGCAAGAGTTCCCGGGGCAATGTCCCATGACCCCTGGGGGCATAGGTTTAGTCCGGCGTGTTGACCTCTCTATTTAGTCTAGGTTAGGTTGCGGCGTATTGTTTGGCCGAGGCCGGGCATGACCCAGTAAAGTGTGTCCGGCCGGAGTTAATCGAGCATGGTGGGTAAGTTTGTGCACCCCTGCAGGGAAGAAAACATCTATCGACAGCCTTTCCTACGGTAACGGACACTTGGAGTTGTATCCCGATCGATACAACTAGAACTGGATACTTGACATGAGAAATGGATATGAGAAATGGATAGTATGGCCCTGGGATTGCTTTCTCGTTGAGAGTCGAGAAAGGATTTCTGGCCGAGGTTGATAACACTACTACTACTTTACCTTATGCTACTCTTATCTCATTTGATGCTGCAAGATGCTTGGAGCTGCTTGAAGATGCTAGTCTTCGATAGTCTAGGCTTTCCCCTTCTCCTCTAGCATTCTGCAGTTCAGTCCACAGATACAGCCCATTTCATTGATACCGATGCATATGTAGTGTAGATCCTTGCTTGTGAGTACTTTGGATGAGTACTCACGGTTGCTTTGTTCCTCTTTTTCCACCTCTTTTTATTCTTCCCGGATGCTGCAACCAGATGGTGGAGCCCAAGATCTAGACGCCACCTTCGATGATGAATGCTACTACACTGAGGGTGCCTACTACTACGTGGAGACCGCCGACGACCAGGAGTAGTTAGGAGGCTCCCAGGCAGGAGGCCTTGCCTTTTTGATCGATGTTGCTTTTGTGCTAGCCTTCTTAAGGCAAACTTGTCTAACTTATGTCTGTACTTAGATATTGTTGCTTCCGCTGACTCTTGTGTTTTTGAGCTGATGTATTCTTGCCCTCGAGGCCCCTGGCTTGTAATATGAAGCTTGTATTATTTTAATTTGTGTCTAGAGTTGTGTTGTGATATCTTCCCATGAGTCCTTGATCTTGATTGTACACATTTGCGTGTATGATTAGTGTACGATTGAATCGGGGGCATCACAAGTTGGTATCAGAGCCGACTGCCTGTAGGTAGCCCCCTTCCCAACTCCTTGGTCGAAGTCGAGTTTAGTCATTGAAATTTTTTACTAACATGGTTGTGTGGCTTACGGGCCCACGTCACCTTTGGGTAGTATTAGGATCTTTTATTCCTCGTCTATACTCTGGGACTCTGATCTCTTTTCTATTTGGGTTAAATGATTTTATTAACTCTAACATTAGGTTCTCATAAATATTTCCTCCCGGAGAGCCCTTCATTCCAGATGATCGCTTGGTGCACCAGGAGATTCTGAAGATACTCTCTGATGTTTTTCCTGAGACCCTTGTGCCCTTCACCATTGCAATTCCCTATCACCGATAAATCTCTATGGATAGCTGCATACACTTGTCGTCCATACCTTCATTTCCAATTGCTCTTGTTATTACAAGATACCCTAAAATACTTTCCAATATTCTGAGAATCCATTGTTCCTGCTGCCTTGCAGCTCCTTTTTCCACATGAATACATGTTCAAATAATTCCTCACACTTATCGAGGATTTGTTCATTCCTTGTTATTCATGTGTTTCACAAAATACCCCGAAATGCTATTTGACCTTCCAATAATCCTTTGCAACCTATTGCTTTGGAAAGTCTTGCGTGCCTGCATTATGGTTAATTCCATATTTCTAGTAAGCTCCATTGACATCCTCTGTCATTATCGTTTCAAGTCCCTTGATCCAATATGTTGTGAATGCTCGCAATCCTCAATCAGATCCTAGCATTCACCCTTCCGGCTTAGACGTCACTCCGAACTTGAGCTTGTTCTTGGCAAACCTAACCTTGATCGATTGTCGATCTATATCGATTCAACTCAATTATCTTTTGATCAGAGCATCTGCTTCTGATCTCCTAATTTAAAAATTGTAATCCCTTTTGTGTTTAAGCTTTGAAGTTATCCAGATATATCTATAATCCGATGCCTTTGCATTCTTTCTTCCTCTAGTTGAGTACCGATAATCACATCAGATCCTTTGTGGACCGCCAAATCCTTTGTTGGATTATTATCCGGTAGTGTCTTTCACATTCTAAATTCTCGTGAGTTTTCCCCTGACACATAATGCCTATGGTAAACATTATCCTCTCTTTTTGTGAACCATGCTTTACTTTCGAGCTGGTGTTAAGTAGTATTGAAGTTCATGGTATATGTTCCTAAGATGCCCCGATGGGTTGAACCTATGCCTTTTCTAATCTGTGTGAACCCAGAAACTTCTACAGGTCATACTCTACTGGTGCTATGCCAGATACAATTTCAACACTACAACTTCGTCGAAAGTGAGAAGTGAATGAAAGGTTTTGCATTGGAGAAGTGGGAGTCAACCTTGAACTTTGTGTTCATGCCCACGGACCTAATGTGGAACTTATCATGGAAGCTTCTTGTGATATAATAATCCCCTTATAATAAGTTCATATGGTATCTATGTTTGGTCCTTTGCAACCGTGGTTCTAACTATTATTGTTCCCCTTTAATTCCATTTCTCGGACAAGTTAAAGCACTTGTCTTCTGCAGAACAATGCATCTCCGCAACCTCTATTTTGATCTTCCTTCGAGTATTACCCTCTGGTACCTCGAGAATATCAAAGAATTGTGTTGCTTCCTATGAGTCTTCATCTAGTATTGCTTCTCACCGATTTCAGATTTCCCCCGGGATCTAAGTTATTAATCACTCGACGACACCGATAATTGAATCGATTCTGCACTTCGATTCTATAACTCTATGTAATTTTCATTGCGTATGAGTTTAATAATCCTTCAAGTCATTCCTAGCCTGGCCGGCTATGTCATTATCGTGCTAAGTTTTAACTGTGCTACCTGGTCCTTCTTCCCGGAATAGAATTTTTGATGATGAGCTAAGCTTATGTCGATCTTCCTTGTCATAGTATTTCGCCTTGAACAGCAAGCTTGCTTTTGAGTTTGTGTCGTACCTGTGGTTCCAATAACTTTTTGCTTCATCATTCCTTTGACTTGATGTCATCGCCGATCGATTACATCTTCCTAAAATCTCTTGACAATTGTGTCGTGCTCGTCAACATTCTGAGCTCTTCCAGCATATCAATCGAATTCATGACGAGAAATACCATCCTTGACCTTCGATGATTTGAGTTATCATTGACAACCCCCCTTGTCTTCTTTCCAACACATGTTTGATCATGTCTTGGTTATACCTTGGACTCCTTGCTATTCCTGCAATTGTTCCTTGAGTATTTCTTGTGATCTTCAACTCCAACCCCTACTTGTAATACCATGTTAATGCTACCTCGAAGCATGACTGAGGTATTCCCAATATCAACAAGAACATTAGAAGCACATTGTCGAATGTTTCTTGATCTATTATCCAAACACCGTTGTATGGGTAATATCATGATTATCCCCTCGCCCCTTTATCTAAATGCTTTTGAACTTGCTGTCATATCATGTATATCCTGCTCCGCTTCCCCTTGGGAAGGATATACTCCCAAATCTTGTGTGTAAACACATTTTTCCTTTCCAATGTTCTGATTAATCTAATGATCACCTTTTCTTTTCCATTGTTTTTTAACCTTCCTTGTGATTTATGAGATCTAAGCAGTAATAGTTTCCTTCTTATGGAAACACCTTGGTGTGCAATTTGTCAGTAAGACCTTGTTATTATTGCTGTTGACATTCCGGTAACCACCGATGGACGAGAACTTTGCCTATTAGTCCGCCTCGTTCAACGAGCAGGAAAATGGTTCTCTTTGTCCCTCGCCCTTGGTACCAACATTGTTGCCAAGATGACATGCCTTGTTATCATGACAATGCAAGATGTCAATGCCTTCCTACTTATTACCCACATGGTGGGCCCATAACCCACAGTTCCACAGGATCGAAACCTAACTCTTCTATACAACCTTGATGTCAAAGTATCTTATGCTCTTGGCTTTGTGTGTTATCACGAGCCACCCTCGGAGAGATGATATATTCCCGATGCTCTGAACCCCTTCTCACACTCTGTTCAGGTATCGATCGTTTGTCCATTCGCTTGAAACTTCTTATTGTACCTTCATATTTTGCTCTCGATGTTTTCTTAAATTTCAACTTGAGAGATACTTCTGTCACATTCCCTGCATTGTTCACCAGACAATTAACCCTATAAGGGCCAGTTCACCCGAAGTTACTCTTTACTTCCCCACTTAATTCTCGGGACGATATTTCTTTTAGTGGAGGAGATTTGTAACATCCCCAGCATCACACTACAGTAATCTCCCCCTAATGAATGTCATGTCATCATGATCATCATGGAAAAATGCCACTTCTCCAAAATCTGCTTCAAATTCAAATTCAAATTGCATGTCAAATATTTGCTTCTTCTTTCATGCAAATAAAATAGTTCATCCTATGGCAAATAATCCCTAGATATTTGTCATGTTGAAGCCAACATTTTTGGAATTCCCAAGTTACCCCTGAGAATTTATTATGTGGTCCAGCAGTATTTAAGATGTCCTTTTCATTTTCTAAAAATGCTTGGACAACTCCTGAAGGCCCCAAACTTTTTGTGGCAATGCCCAATTATTCTTTGAAATTGTTTTGACCAGTGGCATAATTTTGCAAAGTCATTAGTGTCTAAAAAGAAGATGCAAAAGCTGCTGGAAAAACAGAAAAGAAATTAAAAAGGAAAAGCAGAGGGGGAGAGAGAGAAAAGAGCCCCTGGCCTCCCATTGGGCCTCGGCCCACTCCAGCTGGCCAGCCCACTCCCACTCCCTGGTCAGTTCTCTGTGCCCCAGACCCCGTCGCTACAGGAGGCTGGTCGTTGTCGCACCACCTCGCCGGCGCTGTCCCGAGGGGATAAGGCTGACAACCGTGTCCCCTCGAGATCCCCCTAGCTGGCCAGCCCACTCCCCTCCCTGGTCAATTCTCTGTGCCCCAGACCCCGTCGCTACAGGAGGCTGGTCGCTGTCGCACCACCTCGCCGGCGCCGTCCCGAGGGGATAAGGCTGACAACCGCGTCCCCTCGAGATCCCCCCCCCCCCTAGCTGGCCAGCCCCCTCCCTGGTCAGTTCACTGTGCCCCAGACCCCGTCGCTACAGGAGGCTGGTCGCTGTCGCACCAACTCGCCGGTGTCGTCCCGAGGGGATAAGGCTGACAACCGCGTCCCCTCGAGATCCACCTTCCCTCTCATCCACTCACTCTGCCACTCCACTCCCCTCTCCGCCTCTCCCACTCCCCTCCAAATCCCCTTCTCTTCCCCCTCACCGAGCACCGTCGTCGCCATGGCTGCGCCATAGCCGCGGCAAACAACCACCACCTCGCTCGCCATCATGTCGAGAAGCTCCGATAGACCCCGCTACAGCATCCCCGACCTCGAGCCCGAGCTCTGCGTCATCGCAACCTTGGATTGAGGCCGTCTTCTTCCTCGAATCGCCGGCGCATCTCCGACGAACGCCGTAGACTCCTGCTGCTCCTAAACTACCACGGGCCTTTCTTGCGCTGCGTGGTGAGCCCCTCTTCCCCTTCCCTCACTCCCCTAGCCTCTTGCACTCCCGTAGCCACTTCATCCGCCATGGACGAGCACAGCTCCGCCGTATAGCTCGCCGCCGTCGCCATGGGCATCATCATGCTCGCCCTAGCACTCGAGAGTGCTCAGGCCACCTCGCCGCGTATGCCCGTGCCGCTAGGTCCCTTCCTCGTAGCCTCTAGCGCCGACCGCGTGTTTGCCCGAACTCTGGCGACCACTGCGGTGCGTGCCGCCGTCGTTTTAGTGCGTTTCCGGCCGGGCCAGTACTATCACGCAATGCGCCGCTCCGCGCTCGCTTGATCCCGCCCTTCCGCGCTCGATTTGGTGGCCGGAGGATGAATCCGACCACCTCCTGAGCCGCTCCGCCGCTGGAATGGTCGTCGGTGGCGAAAGCCCGATGACGCTATCCAGGCACCGAAGGTGCAGCCTCCCGTGAGGCTGACAGCGGGCCACATGGGCCCCAGTTGACTGGGTTGACCCAGTCAACTGCTGACTAGGCTGCCTAGTGAGACTAACGTGTGGGCCCCACTTGTTTAAGACGTTTTAAAATAAATAAACAAATCTGCTAATTAAAATCTGTTAATTAAACAGTAATTAATTATTCACTGACACCAGGGCCCATCCCTCTAATTAGCCTCTTAGTTTAGTTTAAATTACTGTTAGGCTAACAGAGGCTGACATGTGGGTCCCACTGGACCCAAGAGTCAGTTTTGACCTGGCCAGCGAGTCTGTTGACCGCTAACATCATCCCCACACAACGCTGATGTCATAATGAATTTCTGTTAATTTGAATAATTTCAGAAAATACTTTAATCTTTAGAAATTCATAGAAAATAAACCATAGCTCGGATGGAAAAACTTTATACATGAAAGTTTCTGAGAATGACGAGACGAATCCGAATACGCGGTCCATTTACCTGTCAGATGCCTCTAACTATCTGAACATGGAACATTCCCCTCCGGTCATCTGTCTGACACATGTATGGAACCGGGAATACATACTCGGTTGAATTCCCCCTTCACCTATATCGTGTAGCCATACGTTAGGTCGCACCTGACACAACATATTGCCATGTTATGCTTTGTGATGCTTTGTTGGCTTTATATTTATTGTTTCTTCCCCCTCTTCTCTCCGGTAGACCCTGAGACCGATGCTGCCACTATGATCGACTACGTCCACGACAATACTTCTTCCTTTTCTGCAGAGCTTCCAGGCAAGCCCCCCTTTGATCATCCCGATATCGCCCATTCCATTCCCTCATGATTGCATTAGATTTTGCTACTATAATTGATTGCTCCTATTTTGATGCATAGCCTACTTTTGTAACCTGCTTATTGTTACTTACATGCTTATCCTAAACTGCTTAGTATAGGTTGGTTAGTGATCCATCAGTGACCCCCCACCTTGTCCTTGTTGCCCCTGCTTCATCATCGAAGACCCGATCAACGGGATTGAAGACCAGGCCCCGACACCGCACAGCACTTCCCCTTAGTTGCTCGACACTACTGGGTTGCCGAGGGTGAGACCTCATTAGCACTTCTGATGTTAACCATGTAGTGTAGCTATTCGGTCGTGGTCATCGAGGGTGATTTCCTCCTTAACCACTTCTGATACGACTCTGTCATGCAACCCCTCAAGTGTGGACCTCGAGGGTGGTTCCTCTTCCATTCACCTTGATGATTACATCGAGTAGAATCCACCTGGGGTGGTTCCTCAGGTTTCCCATTGGTGTTAGACACATAGTTACTATGGTTACTATGACTTTACACTGAACCATGTTACTAAAGATGGGTCGGCCTCAAGGGTACCCGCGCGAGCTTAATTGCGAGCGATGTGGAGTCGGGTTGACCTGGAAGGTGCCCGCAAGATACTTACGAGGCGTGGCCGGGCATTCCTAGCCCTTGCCGCAAGTCCTCGAGATGGGGCAACAGGTCACATCTTTCGCGAGTCTCTGCTTGTTACCGCGCGTTCCTAATCCACTACGATTTGGATATTTCATCCGAGGGGCCTCTGGCCTGATAGCACTAACCATCACGTGGCCATACTATGGGCGTTCTGCGTCGTATGCATCAGCTGAAGCTTAATAGACGTCAGCGACTGAGCGGCGCGCGCCGGGTTGGACTAGTAAGCACCTACCTTTTTGAAGGAGGTAGCTAGGTCTGCTCACCGGCCGCGTACGCAACATGCAGAGTTCCCGGGGAGATGGCCCATGACCCCTGGGGGCATAGGTTTAGTACGGCGTGTTGACTTCTCTATTTAGTCTAGGCCGGGTTGCGACGTATTGTTTGGCCGAGGCCAGGCATGACCCAGTAAAGTGTGTCCGGCCGGAGTTAAACGAGCGTGGTGGGTAAGTTGGTGCACCCCTGCAGGGAAGAAAATATCTATCAATAGCATGTCCTATGGTAACAGACTCTTAGAGTTGTATCCCGATCAATACAACTAGAACTGGATACTTGAGATGAGAAATGGATATGAGAAATGGATAGTATGGCTGTGGGATTGCTTTCTCATTGAGAGTCGAGAAAGGATCTCTGGCCGAGGTTGATAACACTACTACTACTTTACCTTATGCTACTCTTATATCTTCTGATGCTGCAAGATGCTTGGAGCTGCTTGAAGATGCTAGTCTTCGATAGGCTAGGCTTTCCCCTTCTCTTCTGGCATTCTGCAGTTTAGTCCACAGATACAGCCCATTTCATTGATACCGATGCATATGTAGTGTAGATCCTTGCTTGTGAGCACTTTGGATGAGTACTCATGGTTGCTTTGCTCCCCTTTTTCCACCTCTTTGCATTCTTCACGGATGCTGCAACTAGATGCTGGAGCCCAGGATCCATACGCCACCTTCGACAGCGACTGCTACTACACTAAGGGTGCCTACTACTATGTGGAGACCGCCGATGACCAAGAGTAGTTAGGAGGCTCCCAGGCAGGAGGCCTTGCCTTTTCGATCGATGTTGCTTTTGTGCTAGCCTTCTTAAGGGAAACTTGTCTAACTTATGTCTGTACTTAGATATTGTTGCTTCCGCCGACTCTTGTGTTTTCGAGCTGATGTATTTGAGCCCTTGAGGCCCCTGGCTTGTAATATGAAGCTTGTATCATTTTAATTTGTGTCTAGAGTTGTGTTGTGATATCTTCCCGTGAGTCCTTGATCTTGATCGTACACATTTGCATGTATGATTAGTGTACGATTGAATCGGGGGCATCACAATCTACGGGCGCGGCTATCGATAGATTATACACTCTGCAGAGGTTAGTACATTGTACCCACACTACAGAACCCATAGCCTCGCACTCCCATTTGGGTGGACGAACGGCGTTCCGACAAAACCAATCTATTGCATTTCACTCTCCTAGCCACTCTGAAAAATTCGCCTTTGGGCTAAGTCATGGGTGGCCCCGGATGCCACTCTGGACATCAAACGGCCATCGTCGTGACAAAACAAAAATGGTCCCAAACGGGGACAACCCGGGTACAACACAACTTGGGCACACAAGGTTATTGCCGCCCACGGGGCAAGGTAGCGTAGACACATAACCTTCCCTAGTTGGAGGCACCAGCGAGAGGCATGACAATAGACCATATTAGGGCTTCCCCATCCAGGCAAGTGTGGTTGCACTGGTCAACTCGTCTAGAATGCACTATGACTCAGCCAACAGGTGTTCAACTTCAATTAATGTCCGGTTAAACTTGAAAAGTAATGAGCTGAGTCATATTAAAATGGCATGATGAAATGATAATGCATACGAGCATGATATCAACATGAACATGGATGAGAAGTATAACCATTTAACATATGGAGCATTAGCATCAACAATAATAAATCACTTAGTCTACCAGATGCAGATGAACATGGCATAGCGATGATCATGCATATCATAGGTACTTTTCATAACAGACGATAATAATGCATCATATGAACATCACTATCACCATCATGTAATAATAGCAAGAATGACATACGAGAATAATAATACTAGCAAGTAGTCACATGACTAACAGGGTGCATAAGCACAAAGCATGAGGATGAGCATGGATCCACAATGACAACTGAAAAAGTAATATCAATAGTAGATGAGCAAACAATAATTAAATATGTAAGTAAAAAAACCATGGCTACTGCAAGGCCATCATGCAAGTGGCTGTCGTGGCTTGCCCGGGGTTGAAGGTTTCTCCGGGAAGAAGTGCGATGAAGTCGCAGAAAGATTCACCGAAAACATTTCTCTCTCGGAGGGGGATAAATAAGGGCAAGGGGAAAATGATCATTTTCATTATGTGACAACATAGTGAAAATGGTACCAACACAACGGGCTCAACGGGCCGAGAACGTGGTCTTTGGAATCACCTGATTCGGAGTTACGGTCGCAGAGATGTGGACGGTTGAACACTAGGGACCAATCTATAATAGAAATATTTACAAATAGGTCCTTGTAGGGTTAAACAAAAGGAGCCTTTGGGGAAAATACACTTTCAGAGAAGTGAAAGCGTATTTTGACCCGAAGAACACCAGAGTACGCCTTCTGCCTAGGAAAACACATTCTTAGACGTAGTAAGAGGAAAGTACGCTTTCCAGAGAGGAAAACATATTCTCATGAATACACTTTCACTTAAAACGGTCAACGGGTCTAGAGGATCAATGCTGAGAGACTTACACGTGGGGCCCGCCTAGCTCTCTCTCACCCCTTGCGCCTGCTTCTTCTTCCTCTCGACAGAGAGCAGGGGAGGGGGCGCATCAGCGCATGCCCGTTGCCTCCGGCCACTCCCGGCTGGGGCGAGGACACCGGTGGCTTCGGGGTACTGCACCGCGCCCACCTGGCCCGATCACAACTTTATTACAAAAATTTACTGGGGAAAGGCAGAACAAACCTATGCAATCATATCCTTTTCCAACAAATAGTCCATACCGAGATACAACTACTTTATTGACTTGAATACGAACTTAAACCCTTCTTTACATAGAAGGAAGACACTAACGAGATTCTTCTTGATGGCAGGGACATGTTGCACGTTCTTCAGTTGCATGATCTTTCCCGAAGTAAACTTCAGATCTACCGTGCCAACACAATGAACAGAAGCATGCGAGCCATTCCCCATCAGGACGGAGAAATCTTGTGCAACCTAATAAGAAGAGAAGAGAGACATATCAACACACACATGAATATTTGCACCTGTGTCAACCCACCAATCAATGGACTGATAAACTAAAAGTACGATAAACTCATTACCATACCCAGATGCCCCATCATTGTTGCTCATCATCACATTGACAGACTGGGAGTCCCGTCTTGGCTTCTTGTATTTGTTTGGCCACTTGTATGCCCAATATTCCTCTGAACCACAGGTAAAGAACCATTTGTCTTTCTTCTAACCCTTCTTCGTGAAGGTAGTATTCTGCTGGACAGTGTTCTTTCCCTTGAACTTGTGGAAATTCTTCTGCACTACATTGGCGCTAGAAGAACCCTCTACCCCTTTCATGTGTGAGCCATTTGATCTTGAGTTTTTCTTAACACTTAGATAACCGATGACATCCTCAACAGAGAATTCACTTCTCAAGTACTTGAGAGAAGTAGCAAAGTTCCTCCATCCAGGAGGAAGTTTTGCAATAATACAACCCGCGACAAACTTGTCCGGTAACTCACACTTCAGGAGCTCTAGCTCCTTAGCAATACACTATATCTCATGAGTCTGGTCCAATACAGGATGGTTATCAACCATCTCGTAATCATGGAACTGCTCCATGGCATATAGCTCGCTTCTAGCATCGGTTGCGACGAAAATAGCTTCGAGCGCATCCCACAAGTTTTTGGCAATGCACATATGGAGATATGCGTCAACCAAGTGGCTGCTTCTGTGAATGCCTTATCCTTTTCAAGATCAATCGCTCCACTGGGAGTCCCAGCACTGACCCAGAAGACATCATAGCTGTGAGCCACAAGGTGGTCCTCCTCTGCCAACGCTTAAAATGTGTTCTGGTAAACTTTTCCGGTTTTAACGTAGCGGCAAAGCCTTGAATCCAAAAGTGCCTAAAATAAGGTTTTTGGATTGCTAGAAATATTAGCACTTTTCTAATTAATCTAATCCACGATTAGATAATAAACATGGCAATCACAGTATGCAACTCATACTGATACCTAAGCATAGGAGCATGTACAGTACATAGAACCGAAACATCTATTAACATTACATATACGGCTAGCACATGAACGAGTAAATAGGGGATGGACAAGTCATACCTTCCGGCTGGCCAGGCCAACGCAGCGGCGGTAGCAGCAGCCTCAACATCGTCTGTGGCCTTATTCTTGGTGGCGGCGGCTATGGCCTGATAGCAGCAAGCCGTGCCCGGATGGCGGCGTTCGCGTCGGGAGCACCAGGCGTGTGCATGGGGCGAGTCGGGCACGGCCGGCTCCGTGGCGTGGGTGTACGTAGGCGTGTGTGTGCGTGCGTGGGTAGCGTTTGAGCGTGCGTGGCTCGGCGGAGAGAAGGCCAAGCTCCTGGACACGCCGGATCGGCCGCGTTGATCGTGTCGGAGCACGATCATGGCGCGATCTGGAGGCGTGCGCAGCATGGCGAATGAGGCGCGGCGGCGAGCCGGGCGCGACCGGTGCGTGTTATGGGTGCGCACCGGACGTGTCGGACGCGTCGGGACCGCGGGCGTGGACCACGTCGAGGCACTGGACCTGGTTGCGCAGATCGCGTACGTGCGCGGCGGGAGCGTGGGCCGGGAGCGCGGGGACGTCGGGAGTGCGCGCGAAGGGCACGGCGGTCGCGGAGACGAGGAGGTCGCGAAGGACCTGCATGGTGGCGCAGAGGTCGCGACGGCTCGGCGCGACAACCGTGGTGGTCCATGGCACGGAGACGCGGCGTGGCGGTGCACGGGACTGTGGGCTGCTGCAGCGGCAGCGAGCGGAGGCGTACATGACGGTGCGACATCGACGACGAGCCTGACACGTGCAAGGGTCATGGCTTGGGGCGTGAATGATAGCAGCAAGCCATGCCCGGATGGCGGCGTTCGCGTCGGGAGCACCAGGCGCGTGCATGGGGCGAGTCTGGCACGGCCGGCTCCGTGGCGTGGGTGTACGTAGGCGTGTGTGTGGGTGCGTGGGTAGCGTTTGAGCGTGCGTGTGCATGTACGCGGAACACGTCGTGGGAGGCCTGGTCTGTTGGCGAGCCGTACGGGGATCTCGTGCATGATCCGTTGGAAGCCAGCCGCGAGCTGCGCGCTGGAGCGCGTCGCTGCCACGAGCGAGGCGGGCGGATCGTGGACGCGAGAGAGCAGGGAGTGAGGGTACGTGCCCGGTCACTGGCCCTGGGTATAAAATCTGTACGGTGACGTTGTAATAGTTGTGCACTCGAGTTGTGGCTCGAGGAGAAAATACAAGGCCGTAGTGGCGGCGGTGTATGAGCACGAGGAACCTCCTGTGTCCACCCTTCTCCTTCTTCTCTTGATTGCTTGAGCAGAAGCACTGAGAGAGAGAGCTGTGGCGAGCTGTAGACGAGGCAAGGGACTGGCGGTTTCAACATGGCCATGTGTCGATGCAGGGGAAGTAGTCAAAGTAGAGGAGGACGGATTGGGAGCACTCGCGCCGAGACGCTCCCCGAAAACCTTATGGCCGTTCTCCCGGGCAGGATCTTGAACGAAGGGGTTCTGGAC